>NC_061118.1:13525313-13531171 GCF_002878395.1 Capsicum annuum
TCATAAGATATGGGTTCATGCTTCAAATTCGCAAAAGTCAAATAAAAATCATGCCTTTGTAAAGAAAATTACTTTTGGGTACAAGAACGAAAGAGAGTTCTTGTTGAAAAACCCCACATACTTTGAATGATGAACTTTAGATCGATACTCATTTTTGAGATATTAATCGTGCCTTTGAATGATGGTTCTTGGAGTTCTTGAACTACGAACTTGGAATCTTGAATAAATTTGCAGAATTAATGGTGAACTTTGGAGGTTCTTGAAGTTGAATGTAGGAGCTTAGGGTTTTATTTTTGAGGAAATTTGATGAAATATAGCATATAATGCTTCTAATAGGCTTTAATATAGGGTTTGGACAGATTTTGGGTGGGGGGGAATCACCAAAATGCCCCTAAAAATCAAACAATTATCGAATCTATCCTTTGGTGGACCGTTTTGATAGTCTGAAGTATATCAACCATAACGTTTTACTCCAATATCCAAATTGGATGAAACCAATTTCATTAGAAAGAGGACTCTCATATCTTTCTGTTGATATATAGTATATTACCCAAATCATTGTTTACGAGGATTTATGATCATTTGAAGTTGACCCAAAAATTTGCTTTTGATAGGCTGAAGTAGATTGACCATAACTTTTTGCTTCGATAGACAAATTGGATGAAACCAGTTTCATTGGAAAGAGGACTTGTAGATCTTTCCATTGATATATAGTAAATCACCCAGATCATTCTGTACAAAGAGTTATGATTGCTTAAAGTTGGAGCAAAAATATGTCAGGCCTCAGTACTTTGTCCTACACGTTTTACTGTTCACTACTATTCATGGTTCAATGGGAATGTACATAACTCGTCGCTCAGGTGTCCGTTTTAGATGATCCACATATCATTGAAAATATTATTCAATATTGTACTCAATGTTGGGTCATAATCAAAGACATTCTGCATGGAAAAATTTATAATTTATTATAGAACCCAACACATTTACGCACAAAATTTCAACGAAAAATTTCCCGGGGTATTACATCATCCCCCCTTGGAAAAATTCGTCCTCCAATGATGCTAGACATGCCAAGATTAGATAGGGAATAGAGCATTCAGCTGAAACCATTCGTTAGACTCATCACTACATCTTTTCTCACTCGAAATGCAACATAGAATGCATAAATTCAAGAAACTACAGCTGAACACATAATAAATGACAGCTGAACTGCTGCAACTTTTATCAAAAGTGCATGATTTAGGAAAGAACGGTACCTTCGGCTTGATTGGAGTTCGCGGAAAATAGGTGCAGGTACTTGGATCGCATATCCACCTCAGCTTCTCAAGTTGCACCCTCAACAGATTGGTTTCGCCACAACACCTTGACCAAGGGAACTTCTTAGTTCCTTAGTCTTCGGATACTGAAATCAAGAATCTCAACAGGAATCTCATCAAAAGAAAGATTTTCTTAAATGTCAGTACTCACAGAGGAATCCACTACCACAGCATTATGCTTTCTAAGCATGGAGACATGGAATATTAGATGAACAGAGGGCAACTCGGAAGGCAGCTCGACCTCATAATCTACCTTACCAACACGGCTAAGAATTTTGTAAGGACCAACATTATGGGGACTAGCTTTCCCTTCTTTCCGAATCTCTTCACCCCTCTCATGGGTGAAATTTTCAGATACACTAGGTCACCAACTTCAAACTCAAGGTCTCTCCTTCTAACATCCGCATATGACTTCTGAAGACTCTGCGCAGTTTTCAACCTTTCCCTAATCAACTTAACTTTTTCCATAGCCTCAAATACCGAATCAGGACCACTCACAGCTGCTTCACCCACCTCGAACCAACCTATGGGCGATCTACACTTCCTCCCATATAAGGCTTCAAATGGAGCCATGCCAATATTAGAGTGGAAACTATTATTGTAAGAAAACTCTATCAACGGTAAGTGATCATCCCAACTTCCCTTAAAGTCAAGTGTACAAGCTCTCAACATATCCTCTAAGGTCTGGATAGTCCGCTAAGCCTAAACTTCGGTCTGCGGATGAAAAGCATAACTCAAAATCACTTGGGTACCAAGACCCTTCTAAAAAGCTTTCCGAAATTGCGAAGTGAACTGAGTACCCCTATCCGAAATGATAGACAAGGGAACTCCATGCAGTCTGACTAGCTCTCAGATATACAATCTAGCATAATCCTCAGCAGTATATGAAGTATGAATAGGCAAGAAATAAGCAGACTTAGTCAACTTATCAACCACAACCCAAATGGAATCATGATGGCGTCGGGAAGGAGGTAAACCAATCACGAAGTCCATATTTATCTCTTCCCACTTCTAGGTGAGAATACTAAACTCTTGCATCATACGACCAGGTCTTTGGTGTTCAACCTTAACCTGTTGGCATGTTGCACACTTAGCTACAAATGCTGCTATATCTTTCTTCATGCCACTCCACCAATAGATTTCCCACAAGTCTCGGTACATCTTGGTGGCTCCAGGATGAATAGAATATCGCACTCTATGCACTTCAGCCATAATCCTCTATCTCAGATCATCAACATTCGGGACACACTATCTACCCTGCAATCTCAACACACCATCTCCTCCTTGGGAGAAAACCTCTACTTTTTGGTCCTTGAATAACTCTTTTAGTCTGACCAAACTAGCATCTAAGTATTACTTTTCCTTCACTTCTGAAACCAAGGAGGATTCAGAACTACTCTCAACCCCTATACTACCTTCAGCAAAGTCAAACAACCTAACCCCCAATCTAGCCAAACGATGTACATCACGAGCCAACTCTTTCTTACCTTCTACCACATGCGAAACACTACCCATGGACACTCTACTTAGGGCATCCGCCATAATATTGGCCTTGCCGGGATGGTACAGCACACTCATATCATAGTCCTTTAACAATTCTAACCATCGTCTCTGCCTAAGATTCAATTCTCTCTGGGTAAACACATACTGCAGACTCTTATGATCAGTGAAAACATCAACATAGACACCATACAAATAGTGTCTCCATATTTTCAAAGCAAACACAACAGCAGCCAACTCAAGGTCATGGGTGGGGTAATTTTTCTCATGGGGTTTCAACTGTCTAGAAGCATAAGCTATCACCTTACCCTTCTGTATCAATATGCAACCCAACCCAACTCTCGAAGCATCACAGTACACCACAAAACCATCAACACCATCAGGCAAAGTCAAAATAGGGGCTGAAGTGAGTCAAGTATTCAACTCTTGAAAACTCTTCTCACAAGATTCAGACCGCAAGAACTTCACTTTCTTTTGGGTCAACCGAGTCATAGGAGATGCTATAGAGGATAAAGCCTCAACAAAACGGCGGTAATAGCCAGCTAAACCCAAGAAACTTCGGATATCAGTCAAAGAAATAGGTCTAGGCCAATTTCTAACAGCTTCGGTCTTTTGGGGATCAACTCTAATACCCTCGAAAGAAATGATATGACCCAGAAAAGCAACTGACCTTAGCCAAAACTCATATTTACTGAACTTGGCAAAAAACTTGTGATCTCTAAGGGTTTGCAAGATCGTTCGGAGATGATCAGAATGTTCATCCTTACTACGAGAGTACACCAGTATATCATTAATGAACACTATGACAAACATATCCAGATATGGTCTAAATATTTGCAATAACAGCTTGGGCCAACGCCTGAAAGGCTGCCCGAAATTCAGCATAAGACACGTTTTCATTCAGTGGGTCAGTGGGTTGAGGTTATTAACCATCATTATTTCTTCTCGCTCGACGTGGAGGCATATTTCTGAAATAGGAGAGCATGAATCAATAGCAGAGAGAGACACTTTAAGCACGATAAACTTTTGGAAGAAAGAATCATACTTTTTCCTAAAATGTCTTGTAGCCTCTTGCTCATAGATGTGGCGTGCTACACACCGATGGTCAAGACTCTACTTAACACGTATTGTCAGACTCCCTAGGATACCTTAAAACCTTAGGTTCTGATATCAAGTTTGTAACACCCTAGAAAAATGGGTCCCGGAGCGTCACACGGTGCTTAAGTCTATAAATAGCTCCAAGTTAACCCTTTGAGCCATTTTCATTCAGTTCAACACAAATCAACGGGGTTTCCACAAATAACCCTCAAATATCAATAGAGTAATCATCATCCAAGAATAAAAGAATTTTAGAAAGATAACAAAATACGACTTATTAGTCAACTCCTAATATCTATACTAGTCTGACAAGCCTCTAACAAAATCAATAAAACCAGCGAGCCATTAAGACATGCCCCAATTGACCCATACTCAGTTATCAAATGTAAATAATTCTGTGAAACCAACATCAGACATCACCTCCTCGAAACATGAGGACTCACCACCACAGAGGATGTAGAACAGGATGCCCAAAGAATCATTGTCGAACCTAGAACTGAGCACCTGAACCTATATTCCAAGAAAATGCAGCCCACATACGAATATGTGGGTCAGTACCATAGAAAGGAACCGAGTATCTGGGGGTGTATGCAGTTTTATAAACATCATCATCATAAATATTTATAAGAAATACGCAGGATGTATGAAAGACTCACATAGCCCAAAGAAAATCATCATAATCATGAGAGGATGAAATAAGTATAATAACATATGTAAGTCATCATATAAATTGTCAATCACTTTCAGTTCATCGAGAATATCAATTCTCATAATGTAAATATCATTTAAATCTTTCGAAAGAATAACTTTCACAATTCCACTTTTAAATCACTTCACCATTCACCATAAACACAAGGAAACACACACACACACTGAGAGATCCTATAACCGACATAAACCATGTGAGCTACATGGAGTCCAACGTACAACCCACGTTGGGGAGAGCCGTTCTATTCTTGCCATCGGAGTAGGACTATCGATATCAAATTCACATAAACTAGTGATCACTATATAAATCAGCCTCAGGCTCACTCCTATGGGGGCACGTAGTTCTAGGAAAGTAAGGTCGCTTTATACCTCCCACTCGGTGCTAAAGATTTCTTCCAGACTTAGCTTAGATCATTTCAAAGACAATCCACAACAAAACAATTTTAGTAATATATAAATATACATTGGGAGCCATCATGTTTCACATCTATCAAAATCAATCACATTGTGGATTTCTTTCACACTCGAGTTCAAAACAACTCCATTAAGACCAAAAGGTCAAATCATTCAAAATGTCTCAAATATTCAACATCAACGTGCTTATAACACACACTTTCTCAAAAAAAAAACATAATTTCCAATGGGGATTCACGATCCAAATATCAAAATCATGATAAATATCATTCAAGATTCATGCTTTATATCTCCACACATGTAAATTCATCTTTCAAAATTATAAACATCAAGATTTAATAATAATCATCATAAGATATGGGTTCATGCTTCAAATTTGATCATGCCTTTGTAAAGAAAATTACTTTTGGGTACAAGAACGAAAGAGAGTTCTTGTTGAAAAATCCCACATACCTTGAATGATGAACTTTAGATCGATACTCATTTTTGAGATATTAATCGTGCCTTTGAATGATGGTTCTTGGAGTTCTTGAACTACGAACTTGGAATCTTGAATAAATTTGCAGAATTAATGGTAAACTTTGGTCTTGAAGTTGGATGTAGGAGCTTAGGGTTTTATTTTTGAGGAAATTTGATGAAATATAACATATAATGCTTCTAATAGGCTTTAATATAGGGTTTGGACGGATTTTGGGTGAGGGGGAATCACCAAAACGCCCCTAAAAATCAAATAATTCTCAAATCTATCCTTTGGTGGACTTAGCTCAGATCATTTCAAAGACAATCCACAATAAAATAATTTTAGTAATATATAAATATACA
>NC_061118.1:13531271-13571080 GCF_002878395.1 Capsicum annuum
AGGAAATTTGATGAAATATAACATATAATGCTTCTAATAGGCTTTAATATAGGGTTTGGACGGATTTTGGGTAGGGGGAATCACCAAAATGCCCCTAAAAATCAAACAATTATCGAATCTGTCCTTTGGTGGACCGTTTTGATAGTCTGAAGTAGATCAACCATAACATTTTACTCCAATATCCAAATTAGATGAAACCAATTTCATTAGAAAGAGGACTCTCATATCTTTCCGTTGATATATAGTATCGCACCCAAATCATTGTGTACGAGGAGTTATGCTTATTTAAAGTTTACCCAAAAATTTGGTTTTGATAGGCTGAAGTAGATCGACCATAACTTTTTGCTCCGATAGACAAATTAGATAAAACCAATTTCATTGAAAAGAGGACTCGCAGATCTTTCGTTGATTTATAGTAGATTATCCAGATCATTATGTACAAGAAGTTATGATCATTTAAAGTTGGAGAAAAAATACGCCAGGCCTCAGTACTTTTTTCTGCACGTTTTACTGTTCACTACTATTCATGATTCGATCAAAATGTTCATAACTAGTCGCTCGGGTGTCCATTTTGGATGATCCACATATCATTGGAAAGTTTATTTGATAATCTATGCAATGGTGGGTCATAATATAAGACTTTCCACATGGAAAAAATTATAATTCATTCTAGAAGATAGAACCCAACACGTTTACGCACAAAATTTCAACAAAAAATTTCCTGGGGTATTATAGGCATGCATTGATTTATCTTCATTATGATTACTTTCTTAATGGGTGCACGCATCAGGATCCTGCCTAGATATTGCTACTTACTCCAAATGAGGAGTACTGACTAGGAAAAGATAAAAACCACAGTAATTTAGAGTTTAACTGCCGATCCACACTTCGACTACAAGAAAATAGCATATAAGGAAGGGAAAATTGATCCCAGAAAGTCCAAATCTTATCCCAATCGGTCTTTTAGGATGAAAAAAAGTTGGTCGCATCCCATCCTAACAGGCTCTTACACAAAAGGTCAATAGCGATGACTCTAATAACTTGGTCCTTAAAAGCTTATTGCGACGACAAAAAATCCCATCGTAATTATTACTTAACGACGTTATATTTTGTCCTAATCCACTAATTACCTGGTCATAATTCTCTTTAGCCATGGGAAAGATGGTCGCCACCGTCCCTATAGCCTCCTTCACTAAAGGTCATTTACAATGGGTTAAACTAGTTGGTCCCTAAAATATTTTTTATGACTAGAATGAAACTAGTCCTTAAAATACTTTTAGGGACCATGTTTATGGTCCTCGATTAAAGAGATTTTATGACCAAAAAAAATCTAGTCCTGAAAGTACATTTGCTGCTAAGATTTTCAACCACCAATTCACTGGTCCTAAAAAGCCTATTCGGACCAAGTTTTGTCCCTAACTATATAACTATATAATTTTTAATGGAATTAATTAAATGTGTATGTATCTCTATATATCAAATTGCCATAATCTGCTTTCTTATATACACATAAACACCATATATACATCAGTCATGTCATTGTTTACATAAATACTTCACGAAAAAAAAGAAAATTGACATCCTCTATTAACTAATACTATTAATATAAATGTCCTATTGGCTTTATCCAGCTACCTAGGCTCTTTGAGTTCAAACACCAACAATTTCCTTGTCTGAAAAGTGCCAAGTCCAACTTCTATTTTGAGCTACCCACGGTTCAGTTTGTCTGAAGCCAATGGAGGAGAACTGATCTTCAAGGGGAGTGAGAAGCCATTGTACATGTTACTACTCTAAACATGATTTCAAGGCTAGTGGTCGGTTGATAAAGCTCATTTATTCAACGAACACCTGCAATGGTCAAGGACATGAGAAATTTGGCAATGTGGGCTGAATTTAATTTGAAAAATCAATGGAGCTAATTTGTTGACAACCAAGATGATACAATCACAATACGAGAGCAAGACTTAATATTAAAGAATAAATATTTGGTATTGTGATTGACTATTGGTTGCGAATTTACAGATTCAAAGCTCATGTTGTGTTCTGCAGATAGCTGAACCGCAAGAACCTCCCTAATTAACCTGAAATTTCTCCCTAAGACTCCCTCGAGTCACCAAGGTTAGCTATATATAAGGTTTCACTACAGATAATTCCAACAAGATAACAAGATCTAATAACAGTAATTTGTGGTTTCATTGGACTTTGTCTAGTCATAACAGAGAGGAAACCTTTTTGTGCTGCTTGAAATGCTTTTCGAATCATCTCAACAGACATAGTCAGGTGCTCAGATGTCAACCCTACACAATTTGGTTCAAGCTATGAGTGGAAATCTTAAATATACATAGCAGTTCATGATATTCCATATTATAATATAGAATAAAAATAAATATACTTTAATCAGAAGCAAGTTTGATTTGGCCATATGAATTCTCACTATCCATGTCACTCCATTTATTATTTAGCAAGAAAATATAGATTCACCAAAATGGCTACCTTACTGCTATAGTGCTATAAATATACTTAAGACTTCTGATTGTTTAAATAATATTCTATGAAAGGTAAATGGTAATAAACTCCTAGGACTTGGGACATCCTTGAAAGGTAAAAAAATATCTTATTCCTTTTTGGACAACTCTTTAATTCTAACTTTCCACATGACATGTTTGAGATCACAAGATTAAAGAGTATTTTGGTACATTCTACATCTCTTTAGTTTAAGAGAGGAGATTAAAAAGTTTGCTTTACTTTCTATAACTCTGGCAAGTCAAAAATAGACAAACAAACTGACACGGAGGGAGTAAAAAGTTGTGATATTACTTTCCTAGAGAAAGATAACTCAAATTGGTTAGAAGAACTCTCTCTTGAGATTTTGAAAGAGATGTTCAATGATGAATCTTGAAGTTTCAGGTCCGCATTCCCATCATAAACTCTAATGAAAGTACCATATGGTCCAAAATCCTACAAGCTCAAGCTCCTTGATTCAATTTGGCTCTGACCCTCCATTATATTATTAGCCCTAACAATATCCATAGAAAACTTTTTATTTACATAATGTCCTGTATCATTATATCATAAAATCTCATCCTGAGGACCACCGACATCAAAACCTATATAAACATATCCATCAGCACTTGGCTGAAAATAGGCCCTCAAGAAGTTCATCAATGCAGATATCATACCTCATCTTATCCAAAACACTATCCAATTCCTCCACATGATAGAAACCACACTCACTTTTTCTTAAAAATATCAACTTTACATTTGTTGAAATACTACAAGTCAAATAGTACTAATGACAAAAGTGAGATATACAAAAATCATGAGATTGGTAGGTATTACAATCTTGAAACTTGCAGCTGACAAGCAAATGACACACCACCTCCAGTTTAATAGTAAAGTTCATACAAATCCAATGAAATGATTTATCTATGATGTACTCATAATATTTCACACATGCTAATAAATCACTCTAAAAAATAGAAATTCAAAAAAAAACACAACACAGGATTTTCAAAGTAGTCAAATTCATTTTTTCAACAAAGAAAAATATGATCAATCAGATTGAATCCAGAAGGTCTGACTTTTGCAAAGAGAAGACATAAAACTGGCACAATATTTTTTTGCTATCTGATTTGAATTGAAAGCTATAATGAAGTGGTGCTATCAGTGACCGTAACCTCAAAATGCAGTGTTTATAAAGAATATAACATTGTAGTTCAACCTATAAGTTATATGATTTAGGTTCCCTGGTTCTTTCATTAGCATCTTCTTGGTGTCAAGCCAGTCTTTATTCCTTACATAAGTTAGAAATTCAATAAAGATAAATCAGTTGCAATGTGTACAATATATTCTTGAGGAAGTACTCCCTGTGAACAATGCTTTACAATCTGAGCATGCCATGGAGAGAAAAGATGGTCCTCGTTTCTAATTATGAAATGGCCGTCTATTTATATGTCAGTTCTTCTTATAGGTGGCTGCGTTTGAATGTTAGATATAGGAATTTATTCTTTTTCAAATGAAACAAAAAAAAGAAAGCCGATTGTGGAGGCACTTTGGTTGAGTACTCAATGAGCGGGTGTTGAACTGTTTTGGCCCTTCAAAAGAGAAAGTTTTCATAAATTTGAATGCAGAAGTATAGATAAGAAGATAAGGGAGAAAATGAGTACAAAGTACGATTATGTTTTGCAGCATAAATTAAATTCACATAAAAATAGTGTACACACAATTATACCTAAAAATATACAATTCATTATCCATAAAATAGTAATGAATACGAAAATTAGACTCAAACACATATAAAGCCAGAAAATGAAGTTATAGTTCATATGTAGATACAATTATTCTTTGTAAAAACTACTGATACAAAATTACCTCCTCACTCTGTAAAAATAACAACTGATACCTTTTGTTCTATAACATAAATTTACACGTCCAATCCTTAATTTCAGGAGTGAAGAGTTGATATCAAATTTATGTGGCATTAAAAACTAATCTATAATTACAGAAAAAGTGTATGTGCACTAATACCATAAATATCTTACTAATAATAATGATATGATGCTAGAACTTTATGCTAAGTTTTACCAGAAAATCAAAGGTAAAAAACCATGATTCATTGGCCCTTTATTTCACTTCTCCAAGAGAGAAGTAGCAAACGCTACAGTTCACGAGCAGCATAGCTACCTAAGTTGGCTTGATTCTCAAGAACCAAACTCTATTGTGTAAATTTTTCTTGGAAGTATGGAGAGGTTTTCTGATGTTCAGCTCACTGAAATTGCCTTAGCACTCGAGGCCTCATATTCGTTGTTTCTGTGGGTGGTAAGGAAGGGTGACAATGAGCAAGTAAGTTGGATGCCTACTGGCTTTAAGGAAAAATTCTCGCCAACAACAAAGGTTTGATAGTTAGAGGTTGGGTGCCACAGCTGATGATCTCGAACCATCCATCAACTGGAGCTTTCATGACTCATTATGGCTCGAACTCCACTATGGAATCTTTCATAGCTGGAGTACCAATGCTCATATGGTCATTGCTGGAAGAGCAGTTCTACAATGAGAAGTTGGTGAAGACTCTTGGATGCAGGGTTGGGGTTGGTGCAGAGGTATGGTAAATTTTGTTTGACATCAAGGATACAATTATCAAGAAGGAGAAGCTAGAGGCCAGTTTAAAGATGTCGATAAACACCTCTAGGGAAAGGAAAAGATTAGAGGTAGAGCAAAAGACATCGAACAAATAATTAAAAGGGCTATAAAAAAAGAAGGTGTTTCTTATAATCACCTAATAGAACTAATAGAGAAGCTCAAGTGTCATGATTTTACCTCCTTGGAAGAGTAATTAAAAATCTAATATCCGACCTTTACTATTTTTTACTATATATGCATCACACATCACGGGTGTTGAACTCACATATATTACAAGACATAATAAAAGATAAAACTAAATAACATGTTATATTTCAGGAATGCACCAAAACAACTGAAGACAAACAAAGAAGGACACTTCTAGATCACTAGATGTGCCAATCATATAGTAGATTACAGATGAATTAGTAATATCCAAATACAAAGAACCATTAGGCATTGCCTATAATACAAGTCTCTAACCCAAGCAAGGGTCCAATTCATCTAGCATGAATAATCTACAGGGCTTAGGTCCAAGTTCTTACCCGATTCATAATCTTAACCTGAATTCGAGACCTAATACTGATCCAAACTCAGTGTCATTTCATAAGGTGTCCAAGTTGCTTAATTTGCCTCTCTCTGATGTTGCTCAATCCCTAGTATAACTGCATTAAGTTTAGACATCAATAGTACATGATAAAAAATAAGTCAAAGTTCACAAAAAGTAAAAGAATTCCATTCATCATGTACCTATAAATCTCCTGGACACCGTTGATATTATACACTTTACTTCAAATCTCTAGCATTCTTATCAGAAACGTACATTCTTATAAGAAATCCCATCCTCTTTTTAATTATCTATCACACAAAAAATTGCATCCTTTGAAGCAAACACAATCGACTTTACAAATAGAGAAAAAATCCAATAGCAAATTATCACTTTTCAATGAACCCTAAAACTACAACTTCACTTTGCTATAAACATCCCCTAATAAATCAAACTTAAACTTGAAGACTTTTTAAAAACTTCAAATTATCAGTTGCAAAATTCCTACCCAATAACCTTTTCACTAATTATTTTTAAAAAAAAAAAAAGAACAGGAGAAAAGTAATTGGTATCAAACAAGCAGTAGAAAGAAGAAATCATCAAAAATAAATTGGAACCAAACAAACAACTTGATGGATGAGAAATCATACCTGAGCTGCTATGGAAGCTACGATGAAAATTGAGATTAGGGCAAAAACTTGAAGACAAAACGAAATTGACAAAGTTGTGTGAAGAAGCAATGGAAAAAAGCGTTAGGGTAAACTTAAATTGCAAAAAGAAATTGGCAAACCTACCATAGAAATAATTAGGGCAAAGCTTATAGCTTAGGAACGACCTGTACGTATTCTGAAGAGAAAACAAAGAGATTTTATTATTTCTTTTTGGCGCCTACTTAGAATATATGTGTTTTAGCAGTGAAAACAAAAAAAAATTATTAAAATTTGGTGGTACTCTTTCCCGTCCAAAGGTTCAAAATAATCAGTAGGGAACAGTTAATAATTTTCTTAGGATTAAATTTTATACCTTCATAATAAAATGCACAAATAGGGACTAGAATATAATCTAATCTGAACAAACATACTTTTAGAGATGAAATTATTAACTCGCCCCAAAATGTTGGTTTTAAATATACCTTTTTGTTATAGTGTTCTAGGTTCTATCTACGTAATATGGTTAAGTTTCATCTAATAACTTGAGACTCAAAAGGTAATAGTTAACTAGGATCAAGATAAGGGTTTGTAGTGCGATACCCTGACACTCAAAAGGTAAAGGGTAAAATCCTCCTACTCGTCCAAAAGACTGTAAGAGATACATAACTTATCAATTCTTTATGCAAGGTATTGGATTGGTTCAATAACACATGATAATCCTACGAAATTGAGGAGCTAGGGGAACACAATCCTAGTATTCGCTTACGACTGACCTCAACCAAGTTAATACTGTTATTTGTTTGAGATTACTAGAAATAAAAACCCCCATTTACTTTTCTTGTTCTGCCCATTAACTACAACTACTGAGATCTGCAAAGCCACATGCTCCCTTGGGATTCAAATCCAACCTTAGTTAGGTTACTATATCTTGACAGCGACCGTATCATCATCTAAATTGAGGTATTGCTTAGATGTCATCAATTTCCTAATTTACAGTGAATTTGAGGGTGTTTTATATATCATAGTAAGGCTCTTTATGTTCTTCTTAGAAACCAAACCATTTTTCAATAAGAATTTAGAGCAAAAGGTTATGCAGATTCAATAAAATACTAAGAAGCCAAATGTAAGAACCCAAAAAATTTCTAGCTTAATTCAATCCTTTAAGCTTGTCAAGGGGTCCTCAACTTAGAATATTTAGCTAAGTATTCTGATTTAGTTATATTTTTATCCTTCGAAAGTTGGAGTTTTTACTTCACGACCTTAATGTCCTTTAAATGTCTATATTTGAGTTAATTCATGATCAGGAAGGTCAAAAGGTGAACCTGGACAAGTTTTGGATTTTTTGAACTTCGTTTGAAGCTCCTTTAGAATCCCAAAATAGTGAACCAATGCGATGTGGGCTCATCGCATCGACTATCGCATTGGTTAATATTTTTCCTAGCTACCAGAGTCAAATTCTAGTATGTCGATGCTAACTTGGTGCGACTAATATCACATCGATGCCATCGACCCACCACATCGACCTGCGCGTCGGTAACCCAGTTTTTTAGTCATTTAAAAGCCGCGTCTCAAGGGGTAATTGGGTCTTTTTGTCAAGCCGTTCATCCCCCATAACATGAAGTTTAGCCCCTTTAGAGGCATAATACAATCATTATTTATGAAATCCTCAAGAACAAAACCCTACGGATATCAATCCAATAATCAAATCCATGAGATTTCACCATTAATCTTTCCAAATTCAAGCCAAAAAGGTATTTAATGTGTTCATCCAAGGGTCCCTTCCACCCTTGGAGTTCAAAAAACTTCTTTTAAAAACATAAGTTATGATATCCATGTTATGGGTTTGAATGTAATTACGTTGATGTTGTGAATTAACATTATTGTTCATGCCCCAACTTAGAATATTTAGCAAAGTATTCTGACTTAGTTATATTTTTAGTCTTTGAAAGTTGACACTTTTACTTCACGACCTTAATCTCCTCTAAATATCTATATTTGAGTTAATTCATGATTAGAAAGGTCAATAAGTGAATCCGGACAAGTTTTAGATTTTTCAGAGTTCATTTGAAGCTCCTTTGGAATCCCAAAACAGTGAACCAACGGATCTTGGCACGTCACGTCAACTATCGTATTGGTTAATATTTTTCCCAGCTACCAGCATCAAATTCCAGTGAGTTGATGCTAACTTGGCGCGACGTGTTGGATATTGCATCGATGCCATCGATGTGCCACGTCGACCTATGCATTAGTAACCTAATTTTTTAGTCATTTAAAAGTCCCACCTCAAGGGGTAATTGGGTCTTTTTCCCATGCCTTTTAACCCCCATAACATGAAGTTTAGCCCTTTTAGAAGCATAATACAATCATTATTCATAAAATCCTCAAGAACAAAACCCTAGGGATATCAATCAAAGAATCAAATCCTACAAATTTCACCATCAATCTTTCCAAATTCAAGCATGAAGGTATGTAAAGTGTTCATCCGAGGGTCCCGTCTACCCTTGAAGTTCAAGAAACTTCTTTTAAAAATATAAGCTGTGATGTCCATGTTGTGGTTTTGAATGTAATCATGTTGATGTTGTGGTATGCATTTCAAGTTGAAATCTTTAATGTATTTCTTGATATTATGGTGGCATGTAAGTTGAATTTTGATTCTCTTAGGTAGAAACCCTTGAATTATGAATTAATATGGTAGTCATGATGTATTAACATTGTTGTTCATGCCCAAGTATAAAGCTATGCCTTGTAAGTGTTTGATGGAATGTTCATGAGATTAGTTGATGTGAAATTAGGACATGTTATCATGCATTTCTATTTATGTGCAAGTTCACGACTTTCAAGTTCTTGATGAAATACCTTATAAATTGTATTATGAGTTGTAAACTATTGTAAGTATTCAAGAATTGTCATGTCTTATTATCTTCATGCTATCGAGTTCTGGGGGTATTTAATTCCTGATAAATTAGTTGTATGCCTAGAGCCAATGTCAGTTATAGAATCCATCTTAGTATGTCACGATCAGTAGTACTCTCAACCAGTCTTAGAATTCAGGAAAAACTCGGTAGTATTTAGCTCAGGCCTCAGTAAGCTCAGTCAGTCAACAAAATTCAGTAGTATTCCATCAGTCAACAAAACTCAGTAAACTCAATCCAGTTCAGTCCAGTATACTCAGTTCAGTGTCTATTCAATTGGGAGTAGGATTCAGCACCGAGTGAATCCAAGGATGAGGGCTCACCTTCCAGTAGAGGGTGTGATCCTGAGAAGTAGTCCTTGCGTTCTAGAACTACGTAGCCAGCATAGGTTAAGACATCAAACCTACTAGATAAGGGTTGATAAGGTCGCTTAACCTGTCAGTTGAGAGTCCTACCATTCTCATTAGAGTACCTGATAGATGAGGGTAACTCTCAGCTTGTCCTTACCCATGGCACGATGTTAACACCCTTCCAACTGGGATTACAGGTTGGACCCCAAATCAGTTAAAAAGGGGCATGTCAGTTAGATGATTATGTCCTATAGTCTCAATCTCAGTCATCAGTAAAAAACTCAGATAGTTCTACAAATTTCATGACTGTCAGATACAGTCATTTAGCTCAGTACGAAACTCTGCTAGTTCCATCAGAGTCAGGACTGTCAGAAACAGTCACTCAGTAATAGTATGTCAGTTATTAATAATCCATAATTATGACTTTAGTTACAGCTCCTGTATTCATGCATGTATTTCTCACTCAGCCATGTTCATGTTATTCAGTCAGTTATAGTTCATGCATGTGAACCCTTGCATTCAACCTACCTCGCTTTGTATACCAATACATTCACACATACTAACACATACTTTTCTATTGCGCTATGGTGTCTTATACCATAGGTTCGGACGCTCAGGTTCCCGATCATGCATTAGTTGATTTAGATTCAGCCAACAGCAGTAGACTAGCAGTGAGTCCTCATTATTCGAGGATATTCTTTTATTTTATTATCTCATTACATTCAGCATTTCAGTAGATGGAGTTAGTTGGGGGACTATCCCATCATCTCCACAGTTCAGACAGTTCAGCTAAAGGCTTTTTAGATTAGATGTTCAGACAGTTGTTTAGTTTTGGTATTGAGATACCTTATCTCAGTTTTATTTCATTTATTTGTACCTTATGGCATTTCAGCCCATTATTACTCATTATAATATATTATTACTTAGTTATTACAGTAGGTACCAGTCATGGGTTAGCTCGTGGTCCTTTGGGATTATGAGCACCGTATAGCATCCGGGGTACAGACTCGGGGCATTACAAACTTGGTATCAGAGCCTAAGGTTCAACAGTGTCCTAGGAAGTCCGAAAGTTGCACCTAGTAAAGTCTTGTGCACGGATATGTAGCGCGCCATGCTTATTGACAAGAGTCTACGAGATATTTTAGGAACAATTTCCCTTCTTTCAGTATTCTTATCGTGCGAGTGAGCATGAGCTCTAGATAAACTCTCTTTTTATTTAAAGTTTCTCTTACATCTATAGAAAATGCCTCCAGAGGACTTAAGGAAGAGGAATGGGAGATCAGTCAGCCTCTTAGCCCGATCAGCCAAATTCTTTGGGTGAGCATGTCTCAAATGCATAAGTTTAGAGCAGCTTTCACCACCCTAGCTCATTTAGTTTCTTCTTAAAATGAACATCCAGCTGTCATTCCAGCAAACCCAGTGGACAATACTGTAGCAGCCAGGATTTGGGACTTCACCCGAATGAATGCTCCGTCTTTTATAGGGTCTAAGTCAGGTGAGGACCCTCAGGAATTCCTTGATTAGGTGCAGAAATTTATAGATATTATGGGAGTGATAGCTAGTGAGAGTGCTGATTTAGCTACATATCAGTTGCAAGACGTGGCTCATACTTAGTTCAAATAGTGCAAAGCAGAGAGGGCAGTAAATGCAAGGCCCATAGAGTAGGAGGAGTTTTTCACTACTTTTCTAGATAGATTCTTTCCCCTAGAGATAAGAGCAACTAAGGTGTTAAAGTTTATTAATCTCAAGTAGGGAAATATGATAGTGAAAGTGTATTTTTTCAAGTTTACTCAATTATCTAGATATGCTCCTCATATAGTGGCAGATAGCAGATCTCGAATGAGCAAGTTTGTGTTTGGAGTGAATGATAGTGTGGTCAAAGAGTGTAGGATCGTAATGTTGATCAATGATATGGAATTTTCTAGGCTGATGATTTATGCTCAACAGATAGAGAAGCAGAATAATAAGGAGAGAGAAAAGTAGAATAAGAGAGATAGAATGGGTAGCTTTTATTTTGCTCAGCCTAAGTTAGAGGGTGGGAATCGTTCTCAATTCCAATCAAAATATTGAGTTCCAGCTCCATCCTCAGCCATTGCTTTAGTACTGAATTCAGAGAAGACAATAGAGATAGGGCATAAAGCCCTAAACCTTAGGGTAGTGTAAGCAATACCTGAACCAATCCTATTCGTCAGACTTGCGACAAGAACCATCAGGGTGTCTGCAGGGCTGGCAGTGATGTGTGTTTTGGATGTGGAAAGACAGGCCACAGAGTCAGAGATTATCCTCAGTTAGGTTTTCAGGGTCAACTTAACCATCCTCCAGCTCAGTTCGATCGCCCGAATCAGCAAGGTGCCATATCCAGTGCCACCAGTGTGCAACACCCAAACAGACTCTATGCTCTTCAGTCCCGACAGGATCAGGAAAATTATCCTGATGTGGTCACTGGTACATTATAGATCTTTCATATACATGTTTATACTTAACTAGATCTAGGAGTTTCCTTATCTTTTGTTACTCCTTATATAGCAGTTGATTTCAAAGTTAGTCCTAAAATTTTAGCAGAGCCTTTCCCAGTCTTTACCCCAGTGGATAAATCTATCACAGTCCAGTGGGTATACAAGAACTTTTTGGTTATGACATCTCAAAAAGTCACTTCAACAGACTTAGTCGAAATAGAGATGACCGATTTTAATGTCATTCTCGGCATGGATTGGATTCATTCCTGATATGCCTCAGTCAACTGTAGAAATAGAATTGTCCAATTCTAATTTCCAAATAAACCTTTTGTAAAGTGGAGATGTAGTACTTCAGCCTTTAAGGGTCAGGTTATTTCCTACCTAAGGGAAAGAAAAATGATATCTAAGGGATGTGTCTATTATCTTGTGTGAGTCAGAGGCTCTAGTTCAGAAACTCCCAGTCTTAAGTCAGTTCTAGTGGTGAATAAATATTCAGATGTGTTTCCAAAAGATCTTCCCGGAGTTCCTTCTGAAAGGGAAATTGACTTTAAAATAGACCTTCTTCCAGACAATTAACCCATATCTATTCTACCATACAAAATGGCACCTGCAAAACTCAGAGAATTAAAAGAAAAGTTGAAAGATCTCTTAGACAAAGGATTCATCAGACCCAGTATGTCCCTATAAGGTGTGTCAGTTTTATTCATGCATAAGTAAGATGATTCTCTCAGAATATGCATAGACAATCGTCAGCTCAATAAGGTCACAGTCAAGAACAAATATCCCCTTTCCAGAATCGATGACTTGTTTGACCAACTTCAGGGATCCAATTACTTCTGTAAGATAGACCTCAAATCAGGCTATTATTAGCTCAGAGTAAGAAACGTGACATCCCCAAAAAAACCTTTAGAACTTGGTATGGTCACTTCGAATTGTTAGTCATGTCCTTTGGTATTACCAATGCCCCAGCAGCCTTCATGGACTTGATAAACCGTGTGTTTAAGCAGTACTTGGTCATATTTAGTATAGTCTTTATAGATGACATTTTTGTTTACTCTCGTAGTGAGCATGATCATGTAGACCATCTCAGAATAATATTGCAGACTCTCAAAAATCATCAGTTGTTCGCCAAATTCAGTAAGTGGGAATTTTGGCTAAGGTCAATAGCATTCCTTGATCATATCATATCTGATGATGGCATTAGGGTTGATCCCCAAAAGACTAAAGCGGTGAGAAATTAGCCCAGACCTATCTCTCCATCAGATATTAGGAGTTTCTTGGGTTTGGTTGGCTATTACAAGTGGTTTTTTGAGGGATTTTCATCTATTGCATCCCCTATGTCTAAATTGACTCAAAAGAAAGTCAAATTTCAGTGGTCAGATTCATGCGAGAAGAGCTTTCAGGAGTTGAAGAATTGACTCACCTCAGCTCCAGTTTTGACTCTTTCAGATGGTTCAGATGGGTTTGTGGTATACTATGATGCATCTATAGTAGGTTTGGGTTGTGTCCTCATGCAGCATGCTAAGGCCATAGCCTATGCCTCTAGACAACTTAAGCCCCATAAGAAGAATTATTCGACTCATGATCTCGAGTTAGCAGCAGTAGTGTTTGCCTTAAAGATTTTGAGGCACTAATTGTATGGGTGCACGTAGATGTGTTCACAAATCACAAAAGCCTTCAGTATGTGTTTTCTCAAAAAGACTTAAACCTCCATCAAGGAAGGTGGCTGGAGTTATTGAAATACTACTACATGAGTGTCTTTTATCACCCGGGCAAGGCTAATGTAGTGGTTGATGCTCTCAGTAGACTGTCTATAGGTAATGTTGCTCATGTTGAGGACAGTAAAAATAAGTTAGTTTAGGAAGTTCATCAGCTTACCCGACTAGGTGTTCGCTTAGTCGATTTAGGAGAAGGTAATGTGTGGGTTCAGAACAGTTTAGAATCATCTCTAGTTTCTGAAGTAAAGGAAAAATAGGATAGAGATCCCAGTTTAGTCAAGTTGAAAGAGTCAGTGAGAGATCAAAAAGTGGAGGTTATCTCCCAAGGGTGAGATAGTGTATTGTGTTGTCAGGGTCATTTGTGTATGCTAGGCATAGATAACTTGAGGCAGTGAATTCTTGCAGAAATGCATGGTGTGCGCTACTCTATTCATCCAGGGGCCACCAAGATATTCCACAATTTATGAGAGTTCTATTGGAGGAGTGGGATGAAAAGAGACATTGCAGAGTTTTTGGCTAAGTGCTCAATGTGTCAGCACGTTAAGATTGAGCATCAGAAGCCTAGTAGGTCCATGTAGGAGTTCAGTATTCCCACCTAGAAATGGGAAGAAGTGAACATGGACTTTGTGATGGGTTTGCCTTGTACTCATCGTTAGCATGATTAAGTTTGGGTCATTATAGATAGGATGATCAAATCAACTTATTTTCTTCTAGTTCATACCTCCTATTCAGCCGAGGATTATGTCAAACTCTATATTAAGGAGTTAGTTAGATTGCACAGTGTTCAATTGTCTATTATCTCAGATAGAGGTACCCAGTTCACCTCTTATTTTTGGAAAACATTCTAAAAGGGTCTTGGTACTCGAGTTAATCTTAGTACAGCCTTTCATCCTCAGACAGATGGTCAAGCAGAAAGGACCATTCAAACTTTGAAAGATATGCTGCGAGCGTGTGATTTTAAAGGTAGTTGGGACGACCAATTATCTTTGATCGAGTTCGCATACAATAATAGTTATCATTCCAGCATTTAGATGGCTTTGTTTGAAGCCCTCAATAGTAGGAGATGTAGATCTCCAATCGCTTGGTTCAAAGTGGGAGAGGCCATAGTTGTAGGGCCTGACCTAGTATTCGATACCTTAGAAAAAGTTCAGTTGAGCAGAAAAAGGATTAAGACCACTCAGAGCCGACAGAAATATACGTAGATGTGCGCATAAAGGATCTCAAGTTCAAGACTTTTTACTATGTGTATTTGAAAATCTCTCCTATGAAGGGAGTGAAGAGACTCAGCAAGAAGGAAAATCTCATTCTCGATATGTCGGTCCCTTCAAAATTCTCAATCGTTTTGGTAAAGTAGCTTATGAGCTCGAATTGCCTTAGATCTAGCTTCAGTCTATCTAGTTTTTCATGTCTCCTTGCTAAAGAAGTGCATAGGTAACCCAACAGTTATAGTCCTTATAGAAGGCATAGATATTCAGAACAACCTCTCCTCCGAAGAGATTCCAGTCAAAATCCTTGACTATCAGACTCGCAAATTACGGAACAAAGAAGTCCCTCTAGTCAAAGTTCTTTGGCGGAATTAGTCCATTGAGGGAGCTACTTGGGAAGTAGAAGCAGACATGCCGACCAAGTATCCTCACCTCTTTTCTGCAAACTCAGACTCAACCCAAGGTAATAGTTTTCCCTAAGCTTATTCAGTTTCATGTTCAGATTTCAGTTACAAACTTGGTATCAAATACCATTGCATGTTCATTCATATGTTCATAAGTCAGTTCAATCATGTATCTATGAATCAAATATGCATGTTCACTATGAGAAACTCAGCTTATCAGAAATCCTAGTCATGTACTCATGAATCAACTCAGTTATGTACTCATGCATCAGATATGTATGTTCAGTGTGGTAATTCAGTATATCAGTAATATCAATCCTATTGTCATGTCCCAGATGTCCATGTCCAGTAAATAGATTCAGCCTCCTAATACTCTAAGTTTAGTCCGTCCCATTCGAGGACAAATGTTCCCAAAGGGAAGATATTGTAAGACCCCACAAAATTTATTTCTTAATTCAGTCCTTTAAGCTTGTCAAGGGGTCCCCCAACTTAGAATATTTAGCAAAGTATTCTGACTTAGTTATATTTTTAGTCTTTGAAAGTTGACACTTTTACTTCACGACCTTAATCTCCTCTAAATATCTATATTTGAGTTAATTCATGATTAGAAAGGTCAATAGGTGAATCCGGACAAGTTTTAGATTTTTCAGAGTTCATTTGAAGCTCCTTTGGAATCCCAAAACAGTGAACCAACGGATCTTGGCACGTCACGTCGACTATCGTATTGGTTAATATTTTTCCCAGCTACCAGCATCAAATTCCAGTGAGTTGATGCTAACTTGGCGCGACGTGTTGGATATTGCATCGATGCCATCGATGTGCCACGTCGACCTATGCATTAGTAACCAAATTTTTTAGTCATTTAAAAGTCCCATCTCAAGGGGTAATTGGGTCTTTTTCCCATGCCCTTTAACCCCCATAACATGAAGTTTAGCCCTTTTAGAAGCATAATACAATCATTATTCATAAAATCCTCAAGAACAAAACCCTAGGGATATCAATCAAAGAATCAAATCCTACAAATTTCACCATCAATCTTTCCAAATTCAAGCATGAAGGTATGTAAAGTGTTCATCCGAGGGTCCCGTCTACCCTTGGAGTTCAAGAAACTTCTTTTAAAAATATAAGTTGTGATGTCCATGTTGTGGTTTTGAATGTAATCATGTTGATGTTGTGGTATGCATTTCAAGTTGAACTCTTTAATGTATTTCTTGATATTATGGTGGCATGTAAGTTGAATTTTGATTCTCTTAGGTAGAAACCCCTGAATTATGAATTAATATGGTAGACATGATGTATTAGCATTGTTGCTCATGCCCAAGTATAAAAGCTATGCCTTATAAGTGTTTGATGGAATGTTCATGAGATTAGTTTAATGAAATTATGACATGTTAGCATGTATTCCTATTTATGTGCAAGTTCACGACTTTTAAGTGCTTGATGAAATGCCTTATAAATTGTATTGTTAGTTGTTGACTATTGTCAAGTATTTAAGAATTGTCATGTCTTATTATCTTTATGATATCGATTCCTGAGGGTATTTAATACCTAATAAATTAGTTGTGTGCCTAGAGCCAGTGTCAGCTACAAAATCCATATCAGTCATGTCACGATCAGTAGTACTCTCAACCAGTCTCAGAATTCAGGAAAAACTCAGTAATATTTAGTTCTTGCCTCAGTAAACTTAGTCAGTCAACATAATCCAGTAGTATTCTATCAGTCAATGGAACTCAGTAAACTCAGTCCAGTTCAGTCCGGTATACTCAGTTCAGTGTCTATTCAGTTGAGAGTAGGAGACAGCACCAAGTGAACTCAAGGATGAGGGCTCACCTGCCAATAGAGGGTGTGATCATTAGAAACAGTCTTTGTATTCTAAAAGTACATAGCCAGCGTAGGTTGAGACAACAAACTTGCCAGATGAGGGTTGATGAGATGGCTTAACTTGCCAGTTTAGGGTCCCACCATTATTATTAGAGTACCTGATAGATGAGTGTAACTCTCAGCTTGTCCTTACCCATGGCATAGTATTGACACCCTTCTAACTAGGGTTACAGGTTGGACCCCAAATCAGTTAAAAAGGGCATATTGGTTAGATGATTACTTCCTACAGTCTCAGTCTCAGTCATCAGTAAAGAACTCATATAGTTCTACAGATTTTAGGACTGTCAGATACAGTCATTCAGCTTAATACGAAACTCAGCTTGTTCCATTAGAGTCAAGACTGTCAGAAACAGTCACTAAGTAATAGTATGTCAGTTATCAGTAATACGTGTTATTAGTAAACTCAGTATTCAGTATTATTATGACTTCAGTTACAGCTCCTGTATTCATGCATATATTTCTCACTCAGCCATGTTCATGTTATTCAGTCAATTATAGTTCATGCATGTGAACCCTTGCATTCAGCCTACCTCACTTTGTATACTAGTATATTCACACGTACTGACGCATACTTTTCTCTTGCGCTATGGTGTTTTATACCATAGGTTCCCGATCACGCATAGGTAGATTCAGATTCAGCCAGGAGCAGTAGACTAGTAGCGAGTCCTTATCATTCAAGGATATTATTTTATTTCATTATCTCATTACATTCAGCATTTTAATAGATAGAGTTAGTTAGGGGATTGTCCCATCAACTCCATAGTTTAGACAATTCAACTAGAGGCTTTTCAGACTAGATGTTCAGACAGTTGTTCAATTTTGGTATTGAGATACCTTATCTTAGTTTTATTTCAGTTATTTGAACCTTATGGCATTTCATCCTATTATTCTATATTATAACGTATTATTACTCGGTTATTACAGCAGGTACTAGTCATGGGTTAGCTCATGGTCCTTCGTAATTATGAGCACCATGTAATGTTTGGGGTACAAACTCAGTGCGTTACACCAAATCATGCCAATGTTTTTCTTTTATGGAGATGTTTTTTAGGGAAAATAAACTTGAAATTTAAGTCTGAGAGTGAGAAGGTTTTGTCTAGGTCGATAAAAATAAAATGTTTAGTCAAAATGGTCCATAAAAATGAGATTTTGCCTTTTAAATACCTGATAGGATTCATTTATTCATTCCCCTAAGTCTAAAAATTTTCTAGAGAGATAATCCCTTTCAACTTTATCCTTCCACCTTAGCAACTCTCACTCTCTTTATATCTCTACATAGATTTGTAGACAAATCAAATCTTAGAATCTCTTTGCATCTGAAAAATTGATCATGAGGTCTTGAAATTCATTGTTTCTTTTGATATGGATTGTTTTTGTCCAATTTTATTAGAATTATAGCAAGCGATTTTTCATCTATTACATGGAATTCTCTAGATTTCTGTAGTGTGAAAAAATTTCTTCAGATCTAAAAAGGAGATGAGGACGAGCTAACTTCTTTATGATCATCATCGCAAAACCCAAAAAGATATATTCTTTCTAGAAATAAATAGTAATAATGGTGAAAACATGGGTTGATGAATATGAATCATGAGTTGAAGTTGATTGAAGAAGAAAGAATCATGCTTAAGCTATGTTATAGAGATAAATTTTTTAAAAAGAAAAAAAATCAATACTAATGGATAATTTATAGAGATTATGCCCAAAAATAAACATCACACTATAAATCATATTTCTAAAATAGATCCAAAAATCATGGGGTAGGAAAAGCCTAAATTATATTCACAAAATTAAGTCTAAAGTAATGGGATTGGAAAAGTCTAATAGCCCGTTTGGCCATGTTTTTGTTTTCTAAAAAATGCCTAACTTTTCTAAGAAGTTCTTATTTTCAAAAAGTGATGTATTTGGCCAAACTTTTGAGAGAATGGGGAATAAAAGGAGATATATTCTTTTTAGCAATAAACTGTGGAATATTACCATTCCAACAAATGAATTTATGTACACCTAAAAACACCCACAAACCCAACGTTATGCTGGATCTAGTGAGTCTTAAGTAAAAGTTCAACTTACACAAGGAAGGCATCAGATATACACATTTCCTACCTCTCTCTGAGATTCTAAATATATATATAACCTCTCTCTAATTACAGTTTTGACCTATTAAATAACAAAATCTCTATTCACAATTCGTCCCTATAAAATCTTCTTGTTCTTGGCACTCCTTATGTTGTAGACAACGACCCCATATACAATTAACATACACTCTTTCTTGAAACTACTCCACTTTTCCAATTTAATCGACAATACTGCTTGAACCACACTTTTGTTGTGTAATTTTATCCTCTTATCCCATCCAGGTTTGTACTGCATTGCATACTCCCTTCCTGCAATGACAATAAGATAAATATGTGTCACATCCTATAGCTTATTCGCACTACACGACACACATACTATATTTTATCACATGCTATACGTCGCACCTTGGTTAGCAATCTGCCATGAACAACTAACCAAAGTATAAATCTATGTTTAGATAACATGCTACTACTCAATATCAAATCAGAAGTTGGGAATAATAATTCATCATCTAACATGTCCAAATAGCCCCAAGAAATCGAGTATTACTTGTTAGAAGTTAGGAAGTAGCTAGTGCTGATACCTGTACTAGTGTGCTATTCTCCACTTAAATGTATGTAGTTGTTTCCTGTAACACCAATAGTTTGGGATTGGAACATGCATGCGAAAATCATCATTGTTGTTCATATATACCTCATTCACTCATTTGACCAAAAGTGTATCCTTCTTCTCCACAAATCAAGTTCCTCACAAGTGCAATGTTCCATAATCTACATTCTTTAATATTCAGCCCCCTTTCCTTCTTGGGTCGACAAAGCTTGCCCTCACAACTAGGGATAATTTTCTCCTCTCCTCTATGATTCCCCATAAAAACTCTCTCCAGTTTTGATGCAAAGTACGCACCACACTTTGAGGCAAAATAAAGGCCGAACCCCAATAATAATGCATTAAAAATAGCACATAATTAATTGAAATATCCTGGCAACATAGATGCCTAGTAGAGATGGATCTAGTCTTTTTTATTATCTTCAGACATAACTGATGAGATTCTATATTATTCCATTTTGGGATGTTAGTGGGAGCCGTAAATATCATATAGGAAAGCTTCCAACTGATAAACCTGTCATCTACAATAATCTCTCTTTTGTTGAAGCATCCACCCGAGACATGAACATATTTTTCAGTATTTGCAACTAGACCTATAATATTTGAGAAGTGAGTCATTTGTAGTTTCTTACACATAGGATAGAATTAAAAATCAGGAAGTTTGGCCATTTTGTTCAACACCCTGGATAAATACTCCATTAGATATTGGATCCCCTTTCCATATTCCTGTTTTTCCTTCAAAAACCCCATGAGATTATCTGCTAAATTTGACCTAGAATTTTATGGTTGTGACACACACCATAACCATCTGGAAGAACTTACGAAGAAAGCTATAACCATGCAATATTTCTTTTATGGATTCCCATCTCACTATGGCATAAGCCTTCCTCAAGTCTATTTTCATTAAGCACTTTGGGGAGATCTTTGTCTTGTAATGTAGTGTATAAAGGCCACTCTGGGTAGGTATTCCTTAGAAAAGGAAAGCTTTCTTAGTTAACCCTCTGTCTAAGCCATGGCCACTCCAAAAACTAGCCTCTCTCCTCAAGCATCTGACCAAACTCTTTTTCGTTCATCGAATTCACTCCAAACCCTTAAATATCTAGCACACAAATATGATATATCATTAAGCCCTACAATTATTCTACAATATCAAAAGTGATCAAAAGTAATAGTAAACACAATAATAAACATAGTGAACAAAAAAGAGGAAAAAGTAGAATGGTCATTGATTATAGGAACCTAAATGTAAAATTTATGACATATAATTATCCAATACAAAATAAAATATTAAAAATAAGACAAACAAGGGTATAATTACTTTAGTAATTTGATTGTAAATCAGGATTTTACCATTTAAAGTTAGAAAAAGAATCTAAAAAAGTAACTGCATTTACAGTAACACAAGGATTTTACGAATGAAATGTGCTACCATTTGGATACAAAAATGCACCAAGTAGATATCAACACTTCATGGATAGTTATTTTAAACAATTACCTAATTGTATAGTACACATAGATGATATACTACTCTATACAAAAACTAAAGAGGAACATTTAAAATTATTAGAACAATTTACAAATAGATAAATCGGGAATAAGTTTAAGTGAAAAGAAAGCCGAAATTATGAAAAACCATATAGAACTTTTAGGAATACAAATAGATAAAAGCGGAGTAAAAATGCAACAACATATAGTACAAAAAATAATAAATTCAAAAGAAAAATTAGATACAAAAATGAAATTACAATCATTTTTAGTATTAGTAAATCAAGTAAGAGAATATATACCAAAATTAGCAGAAAACCTAAAGCGATTACAGAAAAAATAAAAAAGGATGTAGAATATAAATACAACGAAGAAGATAAAAAACAAGTTCAGAGAATAAAAATACATTGTAAAGAATTACCAAAATTACAATTCCTAGACGAAAATAAAAAATTTACATATATAGTGGAAGCAAATGCAAGTGAGTATAGTTATGGAGGAGTACTTAAATATAGATATGAAGAAGAAAAATTAGAACATCATTGTAGAGACTACTCAGGTACGTTTAATGAAACAGAGATAAAATGGGAAATAAATAGAAAAGAATTATGTTCATTATATAAATGTTTATTAGCATTTGAGCCATATATTATATATAATAAGTTTATTGTACGAACAGATAATACACAGGTATGTTGGTGGTTAACAAAGAAATACAAAATTCAGTTACAACAAAGGAAATTCGGAGACTAGTATTAAATATATTAAATATTACATTTACAATTGAAGTAATCAAAACAAACAAGAATGTCATTGCAGATTACATATCAAGATAAAGCTACATAGAGTGATAGTATAGAAGATGATGCTTTAGAAAAGATACTCAAAACCCTAACTACGCTTTCAATGAAAGTGGACAGTATGGGTAATGAAATAGAAAAACTAAAGACTAATGAAGTTAAACTGAAGTCTAAGGCTATGAATCAGCTAACTCAGCAGTGCGCAGAGCTATGTCGATAGGAAGAAAACAAAATTCTAGAGATAAAAGAAGATGTTGGGACACTTCATAAAACCCATAGCGTTTATCAATCTACAATTGCAGGTACAAGTAAAGGAGTTGTGGACAAAGATATCAGAATATGAACATGAACAAGATATTTGAAAAACCATTTCTACCAAAAATACCCATTGTTCATACCCCCCACAAACTACTACATATCAAGAAAGTTTAAACCAAGATAGAAAATCCTATAACCACATAACTCGAGCATACATAGAAAATATCTACAAAATACAGACTTATCTAAACCTTAAACCCGGAGCCACAGATATCCAAGAACTAAACACGAACTATATAGCCTAAAGATTACAAGGTTACAACAAGTTAATTGCACTACCAAAAACCAACCCTAGCTTAGTTAAAACTTGTTTTAGTTGTGGATTATTAAATACCATACACACCCATGAAGGAAATGAACTAACAAATATACCAGAATTATATAGAGCATTCACCACTTATAAAAGAAGAACCAAAGGAAATTTAGTTTTTATAAAGTTTTATACTGCACCAGCAGAGATATTATATGACGAGATCAAACCAGTTATACAAATTGTAAAAATAGGATTAACCAGAGATATGATTACACCGGAAGATATTGTTCAACATTCAGAGATACTTAAAGTTGAGATACCTGATTTTTATGCAAATAAACGAATTATTGGAATATCTTCAATTATTCAAGAATTAGCAAATAACTACCTAAATGGGAACCCAATATGGAGCTATTATTCAAGAGATCATCAAATGATTTATTCAAATTCAAGAGAGCTACGACAGTCAGATATGGAATAAGCTAGACAATGGATTCTGACATTACTCAATCCAGAAAAACAACCAACTGCAAGAGCAATTAGGAAGAGATTTATTTCAGAAGAATTATTAATAATGTATTGCAATTTAATTGGACACAAATATCTAGATCATTTATGTTCGAGATGTAATGGAGAAGATAATATTATCCCAGAAGTTCAACTGGAATAGAAGAAGATAAGGACGACAGCTAGAAGATACACAACAAAAGATAGAAAGACACGGAGCAATAATAGAAAGATAAGAAGACAAAGCATTAAAATATGAAAATGACATATGGAGAATGATATGACTTTGAGAAATGTGAAATACGTAAATAATATAAACATTTACTATTCTTATTATGTAGGCTAGACTAGTCTTTTTGACTTTTCTTGTTTTTTGGCACTTGCCATTTTACTTTTTTGGGGATCATTATTAGTCTTTTAATTTTTGACAGATGTAAAGTTAGAAATAGCAAATAGTTATTTTCCTCCTATAAATATGAAAGTCATCCGGCTAAGTTAAAGGAAAGACTTTCATGTGTTGAAAGCAAACCTTTTTCTTTTTACACAAACTTTTGAATATTTAATAAAAACAGGCATATTTCAAAGGAAAAGCTATGGACGAACAAAGCTCAGAATTATCAATCCTACCAGAACAGGTATTTTCATTTATGATTATGAATAGCTAAATTCATAAATTCCTAACAATCATAATATGATAAAATAAGTTCATGTTAGTTACTATATAATAGAATGATTCGAAGAATAATATGTTACAAAGTTTATTAGCAAAGCGGAAAAGGAGAAAAATTCCTAAGAACTATGCCATCCTAAAGGTAAAACCGGTGAGGTAAGAAAGTCGTGATAGGGAAGTAACCAATGTAGAGGCGATGTTTAAGGGAAATGTATCCAGATTACCATATGATTTAAGAATAATCTAGTACATAGTAATTTAAGATGATCATATTTTGTTATGTATATGATTGGAAGGAATATTTTGGAATAGCATCATATGAAAAAGAATGACTACGTACTTATCTGATGAAATGGTAGATAAATTTAAAATACTTGTTTTGTTTGTAGTTAAGGATATAAAAATTGTAGATATAAGAAAAATCATATGGGAAAAAATATTTGACAAATATTTTTTGACTAGAATAAATTATATACCACGCCTACCTAACTACTCTTACAAATACCTACATATCAAACCTACACATCAACCATGATAAATTACGCATATTTCGAATATTGGAAAATAAATATGAAAAATATACAATTAATAGAATAACTAATGAAAACAAATCTAGAAAAATATATGAGAACTAAAGATATAAAATATATAGAATTCCTTAATGAAAACATACAAGAATTATTAAGATTAAAACAAACAACCAGTAAATATTATGATAAAGCATTTAATAACCCATAAAACCTAAGCATCATATGAACAATATGGCAAGCTATATATCTGATGAAATTAAGATACTTGTTTTATATATCATTAAAGACTTAGAAATAGAAGACATAAAGAAAATAATATGGGAAAAAATATTTAATGAAGAATCATTAAGTCTAGAATGGTTAGAAGATATGCATGATCTTAGCTTATATTATTCAGATAGTTATTACTTAGATAATAATGGTTATTATTCAGATGGATATTATACAGATTGAAAATATTAGAATATATTAAAAGAGTTAGAGAAAAACAATGTTGGCTATACGAAGAAATTAGTTATAGAAACCAGCTTAGAAGAGGAAGAGAACAATTAAAATAAAGAATAATTTGGATAAATAAAACCATGAAACAATTATAATTAAAAGAAAATTTAGAATATGATTTAGACATAGAATTATTCATATAAGAAAAAGACTGGATAATTAACGAAATAGATAATCAAGAATTTAATATCAGATATAGTACAATTAGAATAAATTATTACAAAGAAAATTACAGTATTACAACTAATTTAGGATAAAATGATAAACTATGAATATTTAAAATATTGGAGACAAGATATAAAAGAAATAAGATTAATAGAAGTACTTATAAAAGAGAATTTAATTGAATATTTTAAAACGAAAGATATAGAGTATTTAGAATACCTTCAAAATAATATACAAGAATTACAAAGACTAAGAGAAAAAACTAAAGAATATCACAGTAAAGCTTTTAACCAAATATCATCTAATCACCCCCAAGATATGAACATCAATAAAAATAAAAATAAAAATAAAATTTTTTAGAGAAGTTAAGAAATATCCACGCTAATATAAAAATAGATCCATTAGAATTATAATAGATCGGTTTCTATAATCAATGACCATTTTACTTTTTCCTCTTTTTTGTTCACTATGTTTATTTACTATAAATGCTGGACTATTGTGTTTACTATTACTTTTTTGTATATATTGTTTTTCTAATAATTCATCTATATGTATTTTAAATTCTTTTAAATCATCAAAGTTATATGTTAATGGTTTCTGGCTTAATATGCTATTTTTATCTATTAGCTCAATTTTTACAGTAGTTTTATGTTTTTTTCATCCTTTTAATGGATCTTCACTGTATAATTGTTTTAATCTTTTCTTTATTATTTCAACCTTGTCTACTGAAAATATAGTTATTTCTTTTTTATTTATCGAAAATACGACTAGTTCTATTCTGTCTTCTGTATTTTTTAAATTTTTTAATTTTTGTGTGATTTTTTCACTTCCTTTTATCCAATCAGTTTTCTTTCTTATTTTATTGATAATTCTTTTTGCTCTTACTTTTTGTTTACATGGTGTTGTAAACTACCAATCTGTTTTAGTTATTATATGTGGATATAATTCATCTAAAAATGCCATTCCTAAAAGCATATTTTTTATGTTAGTTCATAATTATAGATTTCTTGTATTGTTATTATTTTATCCCATATCTGTATTTTTACATTTTTAGCTTTATATGTAATTAAACTTCCTTCATTATTAAATCCTTTGACTACTATTGGTATTTTTAGCTTATCCCATTTACCTTCTGGTAAACAGTTGTATATACATAAGTTTGCTTCTGCTCCTGTATCTATCATAGGTGTATAATACCTATTATAATATCCTTCTACTATTATTTTTACAAGTACATATATTTTCGTATCATGTCAAAGCCCTTCTTATTAATAATTTTTCTTTATTATATGTTATAGATAATTGTGTACGTTCTATATTGTATGGTTTTACTTTTTCTAACTTTTTTATTCCTAATATTATATCTGTTTTTTGCATATCTTCCTTTATTTCAAATTCTATTTTTATTTTTCTAACTCCTATTATTATTTCTTTTTCTGTCATATCTTTAATGTTTATTAGACTCCTTCGTAGATCTGGGTATATATTACTATTAGATTTTATTTCTTCACTTTTTACTAGATATTTTGCTATATAATTTTCTTTTTGTCCTGTGTTTAAGAGTATTAAATAATCTTTTTCATTTATTGTTCCTGTTATTTATTATTGAGTTAAATTAACTGTTGAAGTTGTTTCATAATTTGTTCTTTTTGATGAGTTTGATGATTTTGGTTTTTTCATAAGCTATTCTTTTTGTTGTGCTTATTCTATCTTTTATTATTTCTAAATCTTCTTCTATGTCTATGTTTTTGTAACTATAATCATTATTATCAATTGTTTTTACAAATTATTCGAAAGTACTTTCTATTTGTATTTTATTAATTTTATTTTTTCTCGTTATTTTATGTATTGTTGTTAATACATATAGACTTTTACATCTTGCTGTAAATATTTTACTTCCTGGGGTTAGTTCTATTCCTGATATTTTTCAATACAATACTAATGATTTATCTATGTTTTTATCTATTATTGCTACTGAATAATTCACACTTATTATAAATTTAAATTTTTGGTATATTAAATTTCCTCTTATGGCAGTTATTATACTTTTTTCTACAGGTTTAATAATTCTATCATCTGCTAAATATAATTCTATTGGTGTATCTATTCCTTCTCTAAAAATGCTTTTATCAATATCTCTGATCCTCCAAGATGTACATATTTTATCGGGTCTTTACTTTTTATATCATTTATTTCTTTATTAACTATTCTTTTTGTTTCTAGTGGTATACTAGCTCTTTTTTTTGCATATCTACAGTCTATTACATGTTCTTTTTGGCTTACTACGTAGTATTCTTCCTTTTTTTCTACTAAATATATTTTTTACTGTTGGTATTTTAAATATTTTTTCTACACTTATGTCTAACTCTTTTCCTTTTATTTTGTCAAATATATTATTATCAAATATTATTTTTTGATCTGTTCCTTCTTCATTTAAATATTCTTTCTTTGTTATTATTTTTATATCTTTCTCAGTTATTTGGTTTATTTTTATTTCTTATTCGGCCATTTGATTCATCTAAATCACTATCCATTTCATTATCTATTTCATTCTCTGAAATTTCATATATACTATCTTCACTTTCTAATTCGTAATCTATATAATCTATTTGCATGTATTCTGTATTTTCTATCTTTATTTTTTATATTTGTTTCTTTTTTGGGTTTTAGGCATTTTACAATCTCTAGCTAAATGTCCTAGTTTTCCAAAATTATAACAAGTACATTCTTTTATAGATTTCTTTTTCCTATATGGTCTTTTATGTTCATAATTTTTTACAATATACCTTTTTCTTGGTTTCTTATACTTATATTTTGATTTTTTGTATTTCTTATATTTCTTATGTCTTTTTCTTTTCTTATAATATCTTTCTTCACATCCAAATTGAGGTGCTATTTTATCTTTGCGACATGCTAAATTTCTTATTAGTGTTTTTTCCATTTTTATTTCTTCTCTATATTTTTCACATAGATTTCTATACCATTATTGTAAAAATTTTATTCTTGCTCCTAGGGTATCTACTAATTTTGCTTCATCCCAACTCTTTATTATTTTTAAACTAAATGGTTCAGGTAATTTACTAAAATATAATTTCCTTATCTCCTTACTTTCCTCTGTATTATATGTTCCTCTATAATAATATTCTTTAAATGTGCACGTATATTCGTCTATATAGCACATATTACATATTGCTAATTTTAACATTAAATTCCTATTCGTATCTTTTTCCTTATTTTGTTCTTCTTCTTCTGTTGTTATACTGCTGAATTCATCTCTTATAGCTACTTCATATTTTTTCAATATTTCTGTTGATGATATTTTAGTAATTATGGATGTTCCTTCTGTTTTTTTGTCAGATCTTAATACTTTTTTACTTGTTTCAGCTAGATTTAAAAATCATAATTTTACTGTTCCTATTAATGTCCTTTCTATATATTCTGGTGTATTTGTTGTATCTATATTATTATCTAATAATTGTTTTGATATGTATCCAGCCCATAGTTGTATTGTTTTATTTGTGTCTATTACATAGTCTAAATCTAAAAATTTATAATTTTTATTAATTATTTGTTTTGGTGTCCATTTGTTATATTTATTTTTTAGGTTATATTTTTTAAACTTATCTTTATAATAATATGTAGGTTTTCTTATTTCTGTTGTACCAGGTATTATGTCTTCATCGCCTTCTTTATTAAGAGTATTTATTTCTTTGTTTGTATTTTCTAAGTTTTCTCTATTAATTACTTCTTGTTTTTCATTAATTTCTAACTTTCCTATATTTGTTAAGATTTATGTATATGTTTCACTATCTTTCGAATCATAATTATCTGTTTTTTCAGCATCTATTGTATTTATTTCTAATTCACTGGGTTCTGATTCTTTATTTTTTATTTCTAATTTTTCTTTTAATTGATCTATCTCGTTTAATAATTTTCGTTCTTTATCCTTTTCTTCTTTTTCTTTCTATCTTTTTCGTATAGATCTTTTAGGATTTGTAATTCTTTTTCTAATTCAGCAATCCTACTATTTTTAGTTTCTTCTATTTTTCGTATTCTTTCTGTAGTTTGTTGTTTTATATTATCTATTTCTATTTTCCTATCTATTTCTTCATTTTCTTTTTCTATTCTTACCATAGCTGTTAATTTATCTTCTAATTTTAATTGTTTTTTTATAACATTAAATATAAATGTTCACCTTTTCTTATATCGTCTTCCTAAATTAGAGAATACTATTTTTATTTTTAATCCTTCGTGATTTTCATATGTTTTTTCGTCTATTATAAATTCTTATTTGTTCATTTTATTTATTCGATAGTGTTTAGATCATGTTGATATATGTATTCTAGACTATCTATTAAGGATTCAAAATATGATATTTCTTCCTTTTGTGCATTTATTGATTTTTGACGTACTCCTATAATTATATTATATTATAGTCTTTCCCTTCTTATTTTTAATTCTGTCCATTTTTCAGATATTACTTGTTTTAATTCTAAATTATTCATCTGTAAATAAATACTTGGTAAATAAATTCCAAAGTCAAACTTAAATAACTCATAAGTTATTATATATATACCATCTTTACCTTTAAATAACTGGGCTCTGATACCATTTGGAGGGGGGTACGAATAACTCGAATAACTTAAATAGATCTATTATAACTCTAATGGATCTATTTTTATTTATACGTAGATATTTCTTAACATCTCTAAATATTTCTATTTTTATTTTAATTTTTATTGATGTTCATATCTTGGGGGTGATTAGATGGTATTTGATTAAAAACTTTACTATAATACTCTTTAGTTTTTTCTCTTAGTCTTTGTAATTCTTGTATATTATTTTGAAGGTATTCTAAATATTTTATATCTTTTTTTATAAAATATTCAATTAAATTCTCTTTCATAAGTACTTCTGTTAATCTTATTTCTTTCATATCTTGTCACCAATATTTTAAATATTCGTAGTTTATTATTTTATCCTAAAGTAATTGTCATACTGCAATTTTCTTTGTAATAATTTATTCTAATTGTACTATATCTGATATTAAATTCTAGGGATAAGCTAAAAATACCAATAAGAAGACACAGAGCAATAATAGAAAGATAAGAAGACAAAGCATTGAAATATGAAAATGACATATGAAGAATGATATGAATTTGAGAAATATGAATACGTAAATTATGTAAACATTTACTATTCTTGTTATGTAGGCTAGACTAGCCTTTTTGACTTTTCTTATTTTTTGGCACTTGCCATTTTACTTTTTTTAGGACCATTATTAGTCTTTTAATTTTTGACAGATGTAAAGTTAGGAATAGTAAATAGTTCTTTTCCTCCTATAAATATTTAAGACATCCGGCTAAGTATAGGGCAAGACTTTCATGTGCTGAAAACAAGCCTTCTCTCTTGTACACAAATAACTTTTGAATATTTAATAAAAATAGGTATATTTCAAAAGAAAAGCTATGGATGAACAAAGCCCAGAATTATCAAACCTACCAGAACAGGTATTTTCATTTATGATTATGAATAGCTAAATTCATAAATTTCTAACAATCATAATATGATAAAATAAGTTCATGTTAGTTACTATATAGTAGAATTATCCGAAAAATAATATGTTACAAAGTTTATTAGCAAAGAGGAAAAGGAGAAAAATTTCTAAGAACTATGCCATCCTAAAGGTGAAACTGGTGAGGCAAGAAAGCCGTGACAGGGGAATAACCAGTGTAGAGGCGTTGTTTAAGGAAAAAATATCCATATTACCAAGCTAATAGTGATAGAGTAACATAATTATTTAAGAATAATCTAGTACATAGTAATCTAAGATGAACATATTTTGTTATGTATACGATTGGAAGGAATATTTTGAAATAGCATCCTATAAAAAAGAATGACTACCTACTTATCCGATGAAATGGTAGATAAATTTAAAATACTTGTTTTGTTTGTAGTTAAGGATATAAAAATTGTAGCTATAAGAAAAATCATATGGGAAAAAATATTTGACAAATATTTTTTGACTAGAATAAATTATATACCACACCTACCTAACTACTCTTACAAATACCTACATACCAAACCTACACATCAACCATGATAAATTACGTATATTTAGAATATTGAAAAATAAATATGAAAAATTTACAATTAATAGAAAAACTAATGAAAACAAATCTTGAAAAATATATGAGAACTAAAGATATAAAGTATATAGAATTTCTTAATGAAAACATACAAGAATTATTAAGATTAAACATACAACCAGTAAATATTATGATAAAGCATTTAATAACCCATAAAACCTAAGCATCATATGAACAATATGGCAAGCTATATATCTGATGAAATTAAGACACTTGTTTTTTTATATCATTAAAGACTTAGAAATAGAAGACATAAAGAAAATAATAGGGAAAAAATATTTAATGAAGAATCATTAAGTCTAGAATGGTTAAAAGATATGCATGATCTTTGCTTATATTATTCAGATAGTTATTACTCAGATAATAATAGTTATTATTCAGATGGATATTATACAGATTAAAAATATTAGAATATATTAAAAGAGTTAAAGAAAAACAAAGTTGGCTATACGAATAAATTAATTATAGAAACCAGCTTAGAAGAGGAAGAGAACAATTAAAAGAAAAAATAATTGGATAAATAAAACCATGAAACAACTAGAATTAAAAGACAGTTTAGAATATGATTTAAACATAAAATTATTCATAGAAGAAAAAGACAGGATAATTAACGAAATAGATAACCTAGAATTTAATATCATATATAGTACAATTAGAATAAATTATTACAAAGAAAATTGCAGTATTACAACTACTTTAGAATAAAATGATAAACTATGAATATTTAAAATATTGGAGACAAGATATGGAAGAAATAAGATTAACAGAAGTACTTATGAAAGAGAATTTAATTGAATATTTTAGAACAAAAGATATAGAATATTTAGAATACCTTCAAAATAATATACAAGAATTACAAAGACTAAGAGAAAAAACTAAAGAATATTACAGTAAAACTTTTAATCAAATACCATCTAATCACCCCCAAATATGAAATCAATAAAAATTAAAATAAAAATCAAAATGTTTAGAGAAGTTAAGAAATATCCACGCACAAATAAAAATAGATCCACTAGAGTTATAATAGATCTATTTAAGTTATCCGAGTTATCCGCACCCCCCTCCAAACGTAAATTATGTAAACATTTACTATTCTTATTATGTAAGCTAGACTAGCCTTTTTGACTTTTCTTGTTTTTAAGCATTTGCCATTTTACTTTTTTAAGGACCATTATTAGTCTTTTAATTTTTGACAGATGTAAAGTTAGGAATAGTAAATAGTTTTTTTCCTCCTATAAATATGTAAGCCACCCGGCTAAGTTAAAGGGAAGACTTTCATGTGTTGAAAGCGAGCCTTCTCTTTTGTACACAAACAACTCTTGAATATTTAATAAAAACAGGTATAATTTAAAGGAAAAGCTATGGATGAATAAAACCTAGAATTATCAAACCCTTCTGTTGTTATACAGCTAAATTAATCTCTTATAGCTACTAAAAATCAATAAATGCACAAAGGGAAGAAATATCACATTTAGAATCCTTAATAGATAGTCTAGAATACATATATCAACATGATCTATACACTATCAAATAAATAAAATGAACAAAGAAGAATTTATAATAGACGAAAAAAGATAGGCATGATCTTAACTTATATTATTCAGATAGTTGTTACTCAGATAATAATAGCTATTATTCATATGGATATTATACAGATTGAAAATGTTAGAATATATTAAAAGAGTTAGAGAAAAACAAAGTTGGCTACACAAAGAAATTAATTATAGAAACCAGCTTAGAAGAGGAAGAGAACAATTAAAAGAAAGAATAATTTGGATAAATAAAACCATGAAACAACTAGAATTAAAAGACAGTTTAGAATATGATTTAAGACATAGAATTATTCATAGATAAAAAAGACAGGATAATTAATGAAATAAATAACCTAGAATTTAATATCAGATATAGTATAATTAGAATAAATTATTATAAAGAAAATTACAGTATTATAACTACTTTAGAATAAAATGATAAACTATGAATATTTAAAATATTGGAGACAAGATATGGAAAAAATAAGATTAACAGAAGTACTTATGAAAGAGAATTCAATTGAACATTTTAGAACAAAAGATATAGAATATTTAGAATACCTTCAAAATAATATACAAGAATTATAAAGACTAAGAGAAAAAACTAAAGAATATTACAGTAAAGCTTTTAATCAAATACCATCGAATCATCCCCTAAGATATGAACATCGATAAAAATTAAAATAAAAATCAAAATGTTTAGAGAGGTTAAGAAATATCCACGCACAAATAAAAAAAGATACATTAGAGTTATAATTGATCTATCTTTAGTTCTCATATATTTTTCTAGATTTGTTTTCATTAGTTTTTCTATTAATTGTATATTTTTCATATTTATTTTCTAATATTCTAAATATACATAATTTATCAAGGTTGATGTGTAGGTTTGGTATGTAGGTATTTGTAAGAGTAGTTAGATAGGTCTTGTATATAATTTATTCTAGCCAAAAAATATTTGACTTATGTAGATACAACTGTTTAACAGAAGGTAAATGGGATAAGCTAAAAATACCAATAGTAGTAAAAGGACTTAATAATGAAGGAAGTTTAATTACATATAAAGCTAATAATGTAAAAATACAGATATGGGATAAAATAATAACAATATAAGAAATCTATAATTATGAACTAACATCAAAAGATATGCTTTTAGGAATGTCATTTTTAGATAAATTATACCCACATATAATAACTAAAAAAGATTGGTGGTTTACAACAACATGTAAACAAAAAGTAAGAGCAAAAAGAGTTATCAATAAAATAAGAAAGAAACTGATTGGATAAAAGGAAGTGAAAAAATCACACAAAAATTAGAAAATATAAAAAACACAGAAGACACAATAGAACTAGTCATATTTTCAATAAATTAAAAAGAAATAACTATATTTTCAGTAGATAAGGTAGAAATAATAAAGAAAAAATTAAGACAATTATATAGTGAAGATCCATTAAAAGGATGGGAAAAATATAAAACTACTATAAAAATTGAGTTAATAGATAAAAATAGCATAATAACCCAAAAACCATTAACATATAACTTTGATGATTTAAAAGAATTTAAAGTGCATATAGATGAATTATTAGAAAAACAATATATACAAAAAAGTAATAGCAAACACAATAGTCCAACATTTATAGTAAATAAACATAGTGAACAAAAAAGACGAAAAAGTAAAATGATCATTGATTATAGGAACCTAAATGCAAAAACTATGACATATAATTATCCAATACCAAATAAAATATTAAAAATAAGACAAATACAAGGATATAATTACTTTAGTAAATTTGATTGTAAATCAGGATTTTACCATTTAAAGTTAGAAGAAGAATCTAAAAAATTAACTGCATTTACAGTACCACAAGGATTTTATGAATGGAATGATCTACCATTTGGATACAAAAATGAACCAAGTAGATATCAACACTTTATGGATAGTTATTTTAAACAATTACCTAATTGTATAGTATGCATAGATGATATACTACTATATACAAAAACTAAAGAGGAACATTTAAAATTATTAGAACAATTTACAAATATAATTAAAAAATTGGGAAAAAGTTTAAGTGAAAAGAAAGCCGAAATTATGAAAAACCAGATAGAATTTTTAGGAATACAAATAGACAAAAGCGGAGTAAAAATTCAACAACATATAGTACAAAAAATAATAAATTCAAAAGAAAAATTAGATACAAAAATGAAATTACAATCATTTTTAGTATTAGTAAATCAAGTAAGAGAATATATACCAAAATTAGCAGAAAACCTAAAGCCATTACAGAAAAATAAAAAAGGATGTAGAATATAAATACAACGAAGAAGATAAAAAACAAGTTCAGAGAATAAAAATACATTGTAAAGAATTACCAAAATTACAATTCCTAGACGAAAATAAAAAATTTACATATATAGTGGAAGCAAATGCAAGTGAGTATAGTTATGGAGGAGTACTTAAATATAGATATGAAGAAGAAAAATTAGAACATCATTGTAGAGACTACTCAGGTACGTTTAATGAAACAGAGATAAAATGGAAAATAAATGGAAAAGAATTATGTTCATTACATAAATGTTTATTAGCATTTGAGCCATATATTATATATAACAAGTTTATTGTACGAACAGATAATACACAGGTATGTTGGTGGTTAACAAAGAAATACAAAATTCAGTTACAACAAAGGAAATTCGGAGACTAGTATTAAATATATTAAATATTACATTTATAATTGAAGTAATCAAAACAAACAAGAATGTCATTGCAGATTACATATCAAGATAAAGCTACATAGAGTGATATTATAGAAGATGATGCTTTAGAAAAGATACTCAAAATCCTAACTACACTTTCAATGAAAGTGGACAGTATGGGTAATGAAATAGAAAAACTAAAGACTAATGAAGTTAAACTGAAGTCTAAGGCTATGAATCAGCTAACTCAGCAGTGTGCAGAGCTATGTCGATAGGAAGACAACAAAATTCTAGAGATAAAAGGAGATGTTGGGACACTTCATAAAACCCATAACGTTTATCAATCTACAATTGCAGGTACAAGTAAAGGAGTTGTGGACAAAGATATCAGAACATGAAAATGAACAAGATATTTGAAAAACCATTTCTACCAAAAATACCCATTGTTCATACGCCCCACAAACTACCACATATCAAGAAAGTTTAAACCAAGATAGAAAAGCCTATAACCACATAACTCGAGCATACATAGAAAATATCTACAAAATATAGACTTATTTAAACCTTAAACCCAGAGCCACAGATATCCAAGAACCAAACACAAACTATATAATCCAAAGATTACAAGGTTACAACAAGTTAATAGCACTACCCAAAACTAGAATCAGAAACCAGTGAATTGGAAATAAATACGATAAATGCTGAAGAAACAGATAATTATGATTCGGAAGATAGTGAAACAAATACAGAAATCTTAACAAATATAGAGAAGTTAGGAATTAATAAAAAATAAAAAGTAATTAATAGAGAAAACTTAGAAAATACAAACACAGAAATAAATACTCTTAATAAAGAAGACGATGAAAACATAATACCTGGTACATTAGAAATAAGAAAACCTAAATATTATTATAAAGTTAAGTTTAAAAAATATGACCTAAAAAATTAATATAACAAATGGAAACCAAAACAAATAATTAATAAAAATTATAAATTTTTAGATTTAGACTGTGTAATAGACACAAATAAAACAATACAACTATGGGCAGGATATATGTCTAAATAATTATTAGATAATAACATAGATACAACAAAAGCACCGGAGTATATAGAAAAGACATTAATAGGAACAGTAAAATTATGGTTTTTAAACCTAGCCAAAGCAAGTAAAAAAGTATTAAGATCTGATAAAAAAACAGAAGGAACATCAGCAATTATTAAAATATCATCAACAGAAATATTGAAAAAATATAAAGTAACTATAAGAGATGAATTTAGCAGTATAACAACAGAAGAAGAATAACAAAATAAAGAAAAAGATACGAATAGGAATTTAACGTTAAATTTAGAAATATGTAATTTGTGCTATATAGACGAATATACGTGCGCATTTAAAGAATATTATTATAAAGGAACATATAATACAGAGGAAAGTAAGGAGATAAGGAAATTATATTTTAGTAAATTACCTGAACCATTTAGTTCAAAAATAATAAAGAGTTGGGATGAAGCAAAAAATAGTAGATACCCTAGGAGTAAGAATAAAATTTTTACAACAATGGTATAGAAATCTATGTGAAAAATATAGAGAAGAAATAAGACTGGAAAAAATATTAATAAGAAATTTAGCATGTTGCAAAGATAAAATAGCACCTCAATTTGGATGTCAAGAAAGATATTATAAGAAAAGAAAAAGACATAAGAAATATAAGAAATACAAAAAATCAAAATATAAGTATAAGAAACCAAGAAAAAGATATTATGTAAAAAATTATGAACACAAAAGACCATATAGGAAAAAGAAATCTATAAAAGAATGTACTTGTTATAATTGTGGAAAACTAGGACATTTAGCTAGAGATTGTAAAATGCCTAAAACCCCCCAAAAAAAAACAAATATCAGAAATAAAGATAGAAAATGCAGAATACATACAAATAAATTATATAGATTATGAATTAGAAAGTGAAGATGGTATATATAAAATTTCGGAGAATGAAACAGATAATGAAATGGATAGTGATTTAGATGAATCAAATGACTGAAAAAGAAATAAAAATAAACCAAATAACTGAGGAAGATATAAAAATAATAACAAAGGAAGAATATTTAAATGAAGAAGGAACAGATCAAAAAATAATATTTGATAATAATATATTTGACGAAATAACAGGAAAAGAGTTAGACTTAAGTATAGAAAAAATATTTAAAATACCAATAATTAAAAATATATTTAGTAGAAAAATGGAAGAATACTACGTAGTAAGCCAAAAAGAACATGTAATAGACTGTAGATATGCAAAAAAAAGAGCTAGTATACCACTAGAAACAAAAAGAATAGTTAATAAAGAAATAAATGATATAAAAAGTAAAGACCCAATAAAATATGTACATCTTGGAGAAACAGAGATATTGATAAAAGCATTTTTAGAGAAGGAATAGATACACCAATAGAATTATATTTAGCAGATGATAGAATTATTAAACCTGTAGAAAAAAGTATAATAACTGCCATAAGAGGAAATTTAATATACCAAAAATTTAAATTTATAATTAGTGCGAATTATTCAGTAGCAATAACAGATAAAAATATAGATAAATCATTAGTATTATATTGGAAAATATCAAGAATAGAACTAACCCCAGGAAGTAAAATATTCACAACAAGATGTAAAAATCTATACGTATTAACAACAAAACATAAAATAATGGGAAAAAAATAAATTAATAAAATACAAATAAAAAATCCTTTCGAACAATTTGTAAAAACAATTGATAATAATGATTATAGTTACAAATATATTTACATAGAAGACGATTTAAAAATAATAAATGATAGAATAAGCACAACAAAATGAATAGCTTATGAAAAACCAGAATCATCAAGCTCATAAAAAAGAACAAATTATATGAAATAACTTCAATAGTTAATTTAACTCAATATTACATAACAGGAACAATAAATGAAAAAAAATATTTAATACTCTTAAACATAGGACAAGAAGAAAATTATATAGCAAAATATCTAGTAAAAAGTGAAGAAATAAAATCTAATGGTACTATATGCCCAGATCTATCAAGGAGTCTAATAAACATTAAGGATACGACAGAAAAAAATAATAATAATAGGAGTCAGAAAAATAAAAATAGAATTTAAAATAAAGGAAGATATGCAAAAAACAGACATAACATTAGGAATAAAATTGTTAGAACAAGTAAAACCATACAATATAGAACGTACACAATTATCTATAACATATAATAAAGAAAAATTATTAATAAAAAGAGCTTTGATATGATATGAAAATATATGTACTTGTAAAAAAAATAGTAGAAGGATATCATAATAGGTATTATACACCTATGATAGATATAAGAGCAGAAGCAAACTTAAGTAGATACAACTGTTTACCATCTTTTGTCGTGTATCTTCCAGCTGTCGTCCTTATCTTCTTCTATTCTAGTTGAACTTCTGGGATAATATTATCTTCTCCATTACATCTCGAACATAAATTGTCTGGATATTTGTGTCCAATTAACTTGCAATACTTTGTTAATAATTCTTCTGAAATAAATCCCTTCCTAATTGCTCTTCCAGTTGGTTGTTTTTCTGGATTGAGTAATGTCAGAATCCATTGTCTAGCTTCTTCCATATCTGAATGTCGTAGCTCCCTTAAATTTGAATAAATCATTTGATGATCTCTTGAATAATAGCTCCATATTGGGTTCCCATTTAGGTTGTTATTTGCTAATTCTTGAATAATTGAAGATATTCCAATAATTCATTTATTTACATAAAAATTAGGTATCTCAACTGTAGGTATCTCTGGCTGTTGAACAATATCTTCCGGTATAATCATATCTCTGGTTAATCCTATTTTTACAATTTGTATAACTGGTTTAATCTCATCATATAATATCTCTGCTGGTGCAGTATAAAATTTTATAAAAAATAAATTTCCTTTGGTTATTCTTATATAAGTGGTGAATGCTCTATATAATTCTGGTATATCTGTTTGTTTATTTCCTTCATGGGTGTATACGGTATTTAATAATTCATAACTGAAACAAGTTTTAACTAAGCTAGGGTTGGTTTTTGGTAGTGCGATTAGATATTTGGAGGGGGGTGCGGATAACTCAGATAACTTAAATAGATCTATATAACTCTAATGGATCTATTTTTATTTGTGCGTGGATATTTCTTAACCTCTCTAAATATTAAATAGATCTATTATAACTCTAATGGATCTATTTTTATTTGTGCGTGGATATTTTCTTAACTTCTC
>NC_061118.1:13571180-13574564 GCF_002878395.1 Capsicum annuum
GGTGATTATATGGTATTTGATTAAAAGCTTTACTGTAATATTCTTTAGTTTTTCTCTTAGTCTTTGTAATTCTTGTATATTATTTTGAAGGTATTCTAAATATTCTGTATCTTTTGTTATAAAATATTCAATTAAATTCTCTTTCATATGTACTTCTGTTAATCTTATTTCTTCCATATCTTGTCTCCAATATTTTAAATATTTATAGTTTATCATTTTATCCTAAAGTAGTTGTAATACTGCAATTTTCTTTGTAATAATTTATTTTAATTGTACTATATCTGATATTAAATTCTAGGTTATCTATTTTGTTAATTATCCCGTCTTTTTCTTCTATGAATAATTCTATGTCTAAATCATATTCTAAACTGTCTTTTAATTCTAGTTGTTTCATGGTTTTATTTATCCAAATTATTCTTTCTTTTCATTGTTCTCTTTCTCTTCTAAGCTGGTTTCTATAATTAATTTCTTCGTATAGACAACTTTGTTTTTCTCTTACTCTTTTAATATATTCTAACATTTTTAATCTGTATAATATCCATCCGAATAATAACTATTATTATCTGAGTAATAACTATCTGAATAATATAAGAGGAGATCATGCATATCTTCTAACCATTCTAGACTTAATGATTCTTCATTAAATATTTTTTCCCATATTATTTTCTGTATGTCTTTTATTTCTAAGTCTTTAATGATATATAAAACAAGTATCTTAATTTCATCAGATATATAGCCTGCCATATTGTTCATATTGTTCATATGATGCTTAGGTTTTATGGGTTATTAAATGCTTTATCATAATATTTACTGGTTGTTTGTTTTAATCTTAATAATTCTTGTATGTTTTCATTAAGGAATTCTATATATTTTATATCTTTAGTTCTCATATATTTTTCTAGATTTGTTTTCATTAATTTTTCTATTAATTGTATATTTTTCATATTCATTTTCCAATATTCTAAATATACGTAATTTATCATGGTTGATGTGTAGGTTTGATATATAGGTATTTGTAAGAGTAGTTAGGTAGGTGTGGTATATAATTTATTCTAGTAAAAACATTTTTGTCAAATATTTTTTTCCATATGATTTTTCTTATATCTACAATTTCTATATCCTTAAGTACATACAAAATAAGTATTTTAAATTTATCTACCATTTCACCGGATAAGTAGGTAGTCATTCTTTTTCATATTATGTTATTTCAAAATATTCCTTCCAATCATACACATAACAAAATATGATCATCTTAGATTACTATGTACTAGATTATTCTTAAATAATTATGTTACTCTGTCACTATTAGCATGGTAATCTGGATACTTTTCCCTTAAACAGTGCCTCTACATTGGTAACTCCCCTATCACGGCTTTCTTGCCTCACCAGTTTCACCTTTAGGATGACATAGTTCTTAGGGATTTTTCTCCTTTTTCGTTTTGCTAATAAACTTTGTAACATATTATTCGTCGAATAATTCTACTATATAGTAACTAACATGAACTTATTTTATCATACTATGATTGTTAGGAATTTATGAATTTAGCTATTCATAATCATAAATGAAAATACCTGTTCTGGTAGGTTTGATAATTCTGGGCTTTGTTCATTCATAGCTTTTCCTTTGAAATATACCTATTTTGCTTTTAACACATGAAAGTCTTGCCCTTAACTTAGCCGGATGGCTTACATATTTATAGGAGGAAAAGAACTATTTACTATTCCTAACTATACATCTGTCAAAAATTGAAAGACTAATAATGGTCCTAAAAAAAGTAAAATGGCAAGTGCCAAAAAACAAGAAAAGTCAAAAAGGCTAGTCTAGCCTACATAATAAGAATAGTAAATGTTTACATAATTTACATATTTCACATTTCTCAAAGTTATATCATTCTCCATATGTCATTTTCATATTTCAATGCTTTGTCTTCTTATCTTTCTATTATTGCTCCATGTCTTTCTTTCTTTTGTCGTGTATCTTCCAGCTGTCGTACTTATCTTCTTCTATTCTAGTTGAACTTCTGGGATAATATTATCTTCTCCATTACATCTCGAATATAAATGGTCTGGATATTTGTGTCCAATTAACTTGCAGTACCTTGTTAATAATTCTTCTGAAATAAATCCCTTCCTAATTGCTCTTACAGTTGGTTGTTTTTCTGGATTGAGTAATGTCAGAATCCATTGTCAAGCTTCTTCCATATCTGACTGTCATAGCTCCCTTGAATTTGAATAAATTATTTGATGATCTCTTGAATAATAGCTCAATAATGGGTTCCTATTTAGGTAGTTATTTGCTAATTTTTGAATAATTAAAGATAGTCCAATAATTAATTTATTTACATAAAAATCAGGTATCTCAACTTTAGGTATCTCTGGATGTTGAACAATATCTTTCGGTATAATCATCTCTGGTTAATCCTATTTTTACAATTTGTATAACTTGTTTGATCTCATCATATAATATCTCTGCTGGTGCAGTAATAAAACTTTATAAAAAATAAATTTCCTTTGGTTATTCTTTTATAAGTGGTGAATGCTCTATATAATTCTGGTATATCTGTTAGTTCGTTTCCTTCATGGGTGTATACGATATTTAATAATCTATAACTGAAACAAGTTTTAACTAAGCTAGGGTTGGTTTTTGGTTGTGCGATTAACTTGTTGTAGCCTTGTAATCTTTGGGTTATATAGTTTGTGTTTGATTTTTGGATATTGTGGCTCTGGGTTTAAGGTTTAGATAAGTCTGTATTTTATGGATATTTTCTATATATGCTCGGGTTATGTGGTTATTGGCTTTTCTATCTTGGTTTAAACTTTCTCGATATGTGGTAGTTTGTAGGGATATGAACAATGGGTCTTTTGTATTTTTGGTATAAATGGTTTTTCAAATATCTTGTTCATGTTCATGTTCTGATATCTTTGTCCACTAACTCCTTTGCTTGTACCTACAATTGTAGATTCATAAATGTTATGGGTCTTATGGCGTGTCCCAACGTCTCCTTTTAGCTCTGAAATTTTGTTGTCTTTCGATCAACATAGCTCTGCATACTGCTGAGTTAGCGGATTCATAGCTTTAGACTTTTGTTTAACTTCATTAGTCTTTAGCTTTTCTATTTCATTACCCATACTGTTCACTTTCATTGAAAGCGTAGTTAGGGTTTTGAGTATCTTTTCTAAAGCATCACTTCTATTATATTAGTCTGTGTAGCTTTGTCTTGATATGTAATCTGCAATGACATTCTTGTTAGTTTTGATTACTTCAATTGTAAATTTAAAATTTAATATATTTAATACTAGTCTCCGAATTTCCTTTGTTGTAACTGAATTTTGTATTTTCTTTGTTAACCACCAACGTACCTGTGTATTATCTGTTCGTACAAT
>NC_061118.1:13874664-13996530 GCF_002878395.1 Capsicum annuum
TAAAAGTAGGCATATGTGTGTGTAAGAAATAAAGTGGCCCATGATCCAAAGTTTAATCGAATAGTGTGTTATGTAGAGCTCAAGGAGAGTGTAGTAACTTTGATCCCAAATGTTTATCCTACCCTTTCCCAAGCCTACATTACAAGCATGAAAAAGTCCTTTGAGATCTCCAACCAAGCATCTTCAAGTTAGTGGCAATTGAAAATAAAGGCAAACATATGGCATGATACTTGTTTGCATTGAGAGATTTTTTATGAGTGTGAGTGCTTGTACATTAGTCCCTTATTACATAATAGATACTTTGATGTGTGTGACTTCCTTTCCTGAGGAGGCATATAGACTGATTAAGGTGGGTGAAGTTGTTATCTTACGAAAATAAGGCGAAGGAGTGTAGTTGAGTCACTATTGATAGAGAGTCACTTCTAGAGAGTTAGTGATTGTTGCTTGGTTGTTCTCAAAAGTTGTTTGCATCCTTGAAAAGTGTGATTGATTTTTAGGGGAGTTGCGGAAATAATATTTCCTATGCTTGAGGGCTAATTATTGGTAATAATTGAGTTCAAAATCATTGTGATCATTTTGTTGTATGAACAGGCTTATAATTAAGTAGTCTAATTTAATGTGGAGTATTGTTGCTTGAGAAAAAACAAAGTTTTAAGTTGGGGATGTTGATGAGTGGCAAATTTTCCACTCATTTATATCTAAATTCATGCACACCACAATGAAATAATTGTGGATATGAGGAAAATTCCTTATTGAAATACATTAAATCCCATAGTTTACATATTTACACGTAATTGGGAGAAAAGGAGTGAAGTAAGATGAAAAAGGAAGCAAAAGGCCAAAGTGATTGCATAAGCTAGAAATCAGAAGCAGGGATTGACCCTCAGGTACCGCAATCATAGCCCGAGGGTCGCGATCACATCCAGTTAAATCCAGGTCCAATCTCAATGATCGCGAGGAGATCACCTTTATTGAGGGAGTCATGATCATGGTCAGCCAAGGGTGATCGTGATGAAGCAATAATTCTCCATGGGAAGATTCATAAATTTGTAGAGATGAAGCCTAAAACTCAAAAGCACAAACTCTTCCACAATTAGGTATCTTTTGAAAAAAATTCAAATTTGGTAGAGAGAAAATCTATTCTACTTTGGGCAAAGAACAAGTGTAATACATTCTTAAGGGAGTTTTAGTTTTATTTGTGATTGAAGTATGGATTACTCTTGCTTTGAGTTTCAATGGAAGCATTGAATGTTAACTTGGGTATATCTATTTTCTCCAATCTCATGAGTAGCTAAATTTCCATCTTGGGGTTATATTTGAATAGGGTGTTAATGTGTATGGGTGTTGATTGATAGTTTAAATTTATAATTAATAGTTATCGATTTTACTATTGCCTATGTTTGAGTTGATAATTGTGGGTGAAAACCCTAAGTTCTTTGGATCCTATATCACCCGGGAATTTATAGTTTTCCATTTGATCTTTGCTCACGTGTAGTTAAGAAACACTATTGGTAGACCTACTCTAATACCAATTGAAATTCAAGAGGGGAGGTAAATTGAATTTTTTTGTGAGCCAACACTTGGGTTTCAATGTTTCTTTAGATCTTTCAAAGTTAGGTTTGAGGACAATGATGAGAAATAAGTTTCAAAGACTTATTTTGTTCTTCAGATCTTGTGACATAGGTTTAATTGGTATTACAAATTCAACTCGATCCTATTATTTATATAACTATTGTAAACTAATAAGTACAAAGCTTTGTGAGATTAAGATTGAGACTCTTTGAGATTCTTCCTGAAAGTTGCGTATTGTCTTCTTTCTTCCATTTTGGTCTTTATAGTTTTCTGATGCATATGCTTCTTTTCTTCATAAGGAAACCCAAGATATTTCTTCTCAATCAAGGATTTAAGTTAATTCCTTGATTGAGGGAGCTTGCACCTTATGGTATGTCCATATCAGATATGTCCATACTTGGTGTGATTTTTCTTTCTCATATCTATACATGTCTTTATCAGACATGTCTATTTAAGAGGTGAGATCTTTCTTCTTCTTTGGGCGTACTGTAGGGTGCGTCCAATTGCCTAGTCTATCGGGATCTTTAGTTGATATGATTTTTGTTTCCTTCTTAAACGATATCGCACTTGGATGTGGCTCCATATTTAGCACAATCTTCTTTGAAGGAATATTCCTTTCCTTGTGTGAGATATCCTCCCATTATTTGAGATGTTTAATTTCCTTTAAGTGAGATCTTCTTCTATCATTAGGGATCTTTAATATCCTATAAGCTTACTTATTAGTTTGTCATTCTTAACAAATAAAACATAAATATAGGAGGCTAATAGGCCAGAGGTTAACTATGATGATGATGATGGTGACGATGATGAGATTATGATATTGATTGTGTACCTTTTATTCTTTCTTGCATGCGCATCGCCTATCACCAGTATGCACCTATGCCTATCAAACGGTATAGAAAGGTTGCATAGATATGGGTGATAACTATGCCTTGTATTATTGTATGACGATTGAACCTTCCAAGCCTGGGGCAGTGGGTGTATGCATAGGCTCGACTAGGTATTTGGTTGTCCAAAAAATCCGGTTATTAGCACTGTTATTGATATTGTTATTATCATTAGTATGATCATTATTATGGCTAACTTATGTCATATTAGTCATTGATTTGGTATCGAGATTTGAGGTATGATTTCGGATTCTTCTATCTTATGATTTCATTATTATGTATGATTAGTTCATGCCTAGCTATGTGGATTAGAACCCTGAGTATGATAGTATTAAATTCGGATAGGATTATAATGAGGTCTTAAAGTAAAGAAATGATAATTTAGGTTATGCTTTGAGTTGACTTCATACCTATATATATATATATATATACATATATATATATATATTACCTAGCAATATGTAGCTATGGAACTATCGTATATCCCTTCCTTTAATTGTTCGTATTATATATTTATTCTTTGGCCTTGTACATTTAAATGTATCTTCCTTCCACTTGTACTTTGCATATTGGCCAGTGATTTATGGACATTGATATTTCTGAATAGAACTAGGATAGGATAGTTTACCCTTATTACTCACTTAGCCATATTAGGTTGGTTTATTGGACATAAACAGGATGGTTTTTCCTTATTACCTCATTGGCTTGTCATATGATTTATGGACTCTTGGGTGTAGTTTCCATTTTTTTTATATGTTATATATATCTGCTTTATCTCTGGAGCATAGTTGACAGTTGCCTACTGAGTACTAGTGATTTGGTACTCATACTACACTTCTACAACCTACACATCATAGTACGAGTTATCACTGTTGATGCATGTATCATGAGGAGCAACCATGGTTCAAAGACTTAGAGTGAGCTCCTAACATTTTGAGTATTGCCTATCTTACTGATGTATTAGACTAGTCTCTATGTTGTATTCGTAGATAAGTTATATCTGCACGTTCAATTGTATTTCACTCTTGCACTTTTGTTATATTAGAGTCTTTTGTATTGATACCACTAGGTTTTGGGATTATACTATATAATTGCTCCTTTATTTCACCTATTCTAAAATTCTTGACTATATATAATTGGTAGTCCATTACTAGCCATTTCAGACTACAAGTCTGGCTTGCCTACTAGTGGGTTATAGTAGGCTTCATTATGACTTGACAAATTAGGTCGTGACAAATTGGTATCAAAACTAGGTTTCGCCAATGTATTAGTGCAAGAATTAAGTATTTAGTAGAGTCCTGCATAATGGTGCAGAGACGTCCGTAACCTATCTTCGAAAGGCTACAAGGATATTTTAGGAAATTCACTTCTTGACTCCTTATCGTGTGTTCGCATGGCAATGAACCTCAAACATATTCCTTGACTCTATTCTATCCTTGATGAATAATGCAAGATGGGCGACGTTGTCAATAGATGCGTACGAGACTTCAGCACACATTTCTAAAGTTTTGGTATAGCGTCAGACTAGAGAGCTAAAGATGGATACCAAAGATCTTCAGCATTAGCCAAAAGGTTTGGGGCCAGTTTAGGCTCTAGTTGAGCTCGTGACTGCTTCAACCATTTGAGGTTCAGCATTAGGGATCTGAGTCATGTTGTAGATCCCTCTTAGTCGTGGTTGTCATTTGGATCATTGAGCAGTTCTAAGACCACAATTGGGTTTATTAGTGTTCATTAAGGTTCATTATCAGTTTTTAAGTAAGAGATTTACTTTCTTGAGTAGGCCAGGCATATTATTCTACAATATCCTTATAAGCAGGACATGATACATGGAATTATTAAAGAACTAGTATTGCTACTCCTCTTGGCATCGAGTAATATGATAGCAGTTGGGTCTTTCTTCTCTCAATTTGTAGATTATGTGAGGGCCATAGAAAGAGCTTGTATCGAGGCTTATGGAGGTGACAACAATAGGCTATGCCATCAGTATAACGCTTAAGGTATGCCATCCAAGATTTTGTTTTGATTGTGGCGAAATGAGACCTTATTTCAGAGATTGCCCCAGATATGGGTTAGTAATCCAGCAGAGTTAGCATATTTTCCTCGCCATCCTAGACTTTTTGAGATAGGTTATGATTGTAAGAAGGATGGATAATCTAGTAGAGTTTGTGTTCTCACCATGTTGATGCTTTAGGTGGTGCCACGACTATAGTGAGATCGACTACTGGACTACAAAGTGTCCCTAGCATATGATTTCTAGTCATTCAGCTCATTCAGATTAGCCTTGTGATGTTGTGGCATATTTTATTTATGATAGTGAGCTTGGCACCTCAATTGATAATTTAGTCAGTCGGTCCAAGTGGACCCATTAAGATTTATTTTCCCTATGCCCGTTAGGCATGTGATTGTGGATGTCACCATGATTTGTGTGCTTTTATTTCCCATATTTATCTTTTATTATATGTATTGGGGTTTTGTACCCATTGATGCTTATATGCCTTGATGAGTTCATATTGATATTATGTGTCTTATTATTGAATTCATGATTATGTTACTACTTCGTGGTTTATTTTTTTTAGAACTGAATAGAGTATATCTATATTGGTACTTCTCCCTATGGGTGTAGCTTTTGGGTTAGAGTCCCATTTATCTTGGTACATTGGCCTTATTGTGGCCCTTGAGTGGTACCTGATATTGATGTTTAGTTTGGTACTGCCTATTCATTATATTGATATTATTTTTGCTATTGCGATTGCCACTTAGGTTTATTGATATCATTTGATATTATTATTTGATGTAATTGATCCTCGCTTGGAAGCTATATAGACTAGTGTTATCTAGTTATACTTTCATTTCTTTGTGATATTATTCGGTGGCTTGAGTAGGTATAGCCTAATTTGATGATTTCTTTCCCCTAGCATGATGAGGTTGACTATTTACCCTCTTGGTTAGTTATGTTAGATTTATTTGGGAATGTATTGTGGTATTAAAGGTATGTTGACCTTCCGTGGTTTTGTTATGAATCTAAAGTTGGCAATTTAGTTATATTGCCTATTATTGAGTTCGAGATTTCTAGACTTGCCTCTTAGGTTGTGAAGGCTTTTATTTTGGCTATCCCTTCCTATATATCCAGTTGTGAGATTGACCATTTTGAGGTTTGTTCTTTGGTTGTGACTATTTCATTGCTCGATAGTGGTTTTGATATTGAGATTGAGATGTCTCAGATTCATCTCATAGGTTTGTTGGGTTCGTTCCCATGTGATGGGTTGCCCTTGTTATTAGAGTGGATATTGGATGGTCCTTTCTTATCGTGTTATAGTTTTGTCTAGTGGAGTTATAAAGTTAGAGATAGGTGGCCTTTCCTGTGATTGCTTCTTAAGTTGGCAATGTGGAAATTCTTTGTCTTGAGTTATTGATTTTCTAGTGGTGGTCTTGACTTTGACCTTGGTTTCGAGATTGGTATATTTCTTCTTCGATGATGTAATTCTTAAGTGGACTCAGGAAATCCCTATTCTAGAGATTGTTTGTCCTAATGAGGCATGGTGGAGTAATTCTCCATGTTGATATATGCCTATGACTATTCTTGCTGAGACGGAGTGTTGGACTGGTTAGCTTTTGGCTAAAGTTGTATTTCTTTGAGTTGCTAGAGTTTTTTTGCCTTTACTAATGTGGTTTGAAGCCTTGGGGAGTTCTTGAGTATGTTTTGATAGTTCATGCCCTCTAATAGTTATAGAGTGAGATTGTAATACCCCGTACTTCTACCTATCTTGAAATCATCCCAAGAATGCTAGAAACTTACTTTGAAAGATGAATCCAATTTTATACGTGTGGTAATTTTAAGATTTTCACTTTTTGTTGAGTGAGAAATTGAATAAGCTTTCCATCGATATCCATTTTATCAATATTTAGTATCGGGGTAGAAAGTTATGTTCGAAATACAGAAAGTAGTCAAAATGCCTAGGTCAACGGTAAAGGTCGACGGAACGTCAAGCTAGCGACGGACCGTCACCCCAAGCCATCGTAGCGGAGGCAATGAGACCATATTCTGCCTAAGGGTGATGGCTCAGGCCGACGGACTGTCAAGCTAGCGACAGACCATTGCCCAAGCCATCATAGGAGAGGCAGTGAACCCTTATTCTGCCCAGGTACGACGGTCAGGATCGATGGACCGTCGACCCAGCGATGGACCATCGCATATTTCATTTGGTGATTTTATGTTGTTTTTAAAAGGGCTTTTCAGTCTTTTACCACCCTTCTAATACCTAATAATATCAGATCAAGGCTCATAAGTTCATTATCCATCTATAACATCAAATTAGGGTTTTCTCTCAAAGATAATCCCCAAGAACAAGATCCAAAACTCTTCTTCAAGAAACTAAGAGATTCCAAGTTCTTCAAGTCCAAGAACTTCAAGAAACTCACAGCCCAGGTATGTCATGTGTTGATTCATAGGTCCCTTTCACCCATGAAGCTCAAGAATCTCTTTTCAAAATCCAAGATTTGTGTATTTTTGAATGTTCATGATTTAAATTGAATTGAAATTCATGTTCATGATGTTGTAGGATTTTGATTCATGTTTGAAATTACATATTCTAATGATTGACCCTAGGATGTGGTGATTTGCATAATATTCATGATAAACCCTTAAATTTACACATTGATTGATGTATCCATGATTATTAGATGTGTTGATGATTGTATAACCAAAGCATGCTCCCTATGTGTTTGATTAAATGCCTATGTGAAGGAAAAGTGCCATACTAGTATGATAATATGAAATCCACATTTATGTACAAGTTTATGTATGTCCAGTGTTTGATAAAATGTCTTAGTCAATGAATTATGGATATATGTGTAGGCATTGTGGTGCTTTAGAACTTGTACTTCATGAAATCTCTAACTTATTGTATTATGGATTGTGATGTTCTTCGTATATTCAAGAAAGTCATGCTTTGTCAGTTTCCTTCTATCGAGTCCTGGGGGTACTTGTACTTGAAAATTTAGTTGTGTGCCTAGAATCAGTGTCATGTATTCAAGAAACTCTCAGTCAAGCCATGATCCATAAAATTCATTTAGTCTCATGACTCAGGAAAATCTCAGTAATCTCAGTAGTATTTCATCAGTTAACGGAACTCAGTTAACTTAGTCCAGTCAGTTCAATTAATCATGTTCAGTGTCAATTCAGATAGGAGTAAAAATTAGCACCGAGTGAACCCAAGGATGGGAACCCACCTGTTATATGAGGGAGTGATTCTTAAAAACAATTCTTGCATTCCAGAACTACATAGCCAGCGTAGGTTGAGACATCATAGCCTGTTATATGAGGGTAGATAAGGTGGATCAACCTATTATATAAGGTTTCCCATCATTCTCACTATAGTTACCTATTAAATGAGAGTTACTCATAGATTGTCCTCACCAGTGGCGTGGTATTGAAACCTTTCCAATTGGGGTTACAAATTGGACCCCAACTCAGCTATATTGCATTATTTAAGGCATGTCGGTTAGATGACTACTTTCCACAGTTTTAGTTACAGATCAGGACTATCAGATACAGTCATTCATTCTCAGTAATAGAACTCAGATAAGTTCTACAGAATTTAGGACTGTTAGATAGTCAACTCAAAATAGAACAAAACTCAGCTAGTTACAACAAAAGCTAGACTATCAGATACAGTCACTCAGTATTAGTTATTTCAGTTATGTAGTTATCAGTATCTCATGTTATCAGTACTTAGATTCAGTAATTATGTTATTACAAACTCAGTTATAGTTATTATGTATTCATGCATGTATTCTCACGTCTATGTTATTCAGTCAGTTAGTATAGTTCATGTATGTGAACACTTTGCATTCATCCTACCTTACATGCATACCAGTATGTTTAAACGTGCCGATGCATTTGTGTTATGGTGTTTTATACCATAGGTTTAGAAGCACTAGCTTCAGAGCATCAGTAGCATTCCAGTCTCAGTAGTCAGAGTTAGTAGTGAGTCCTTATCCTTTGAGGACATGACCATTACTTTATTATCTCATTAATTAATTTATTTCAGTAGCTGGAGTTAGTTGGGGACATGTCCCATCAACTCCTTATTCAGACAGTTCAGTTTTAGAGGCTTTCAGACTACAGTATGTTCAAACAGTTTATTTCAATTCATGTTTTGGTATTGATATATCGTACTCTCAGATAGTATGTTTTATCCATTTTGAACTTTATGGCATATTTTAGTCTATTATTTCCATAGTTTACATGATGTCATATAGTATACAGGTACTGATATCAGTCATGGGTTAGCTTATGGTCCTTCAGGGTCATGAGCATCGTGTGGCATTTCAGGTACCATATTCGGGGCGTTACAAATATATTTGCAATTTTAGCTGGTGGTCTATCCTTTGGCATAGTTTATGTTTTGTGGCTATATTTTGTACCCTCTAGCTGATATAGAGTAGTTTCCTGCATTTTTAGTCGATGGTTATCCCTGTGGTGATTTTTTTGTTCATTATATGTGTCTCAACTGTGGCTTGGTATTATTTACCTCGAATATATCTTATTGGATACTAAAGTCGATTTCAGATAGCTGACATTAATATAGCCTTATAAGCGCAGCTTTTGATTTGATGCCTTAGAATGACGACTTGAAAGTTAGGATGATTTGGAGTATGAATGCCTGCCCATCTTTAGGTTTGGTTTAGGTAGTTAAGATCGGGCGATTCAACCTCAGTATTGAGATTTTAGCTTAGTGTTGTAGATCTTGCGTGCAACTTTTATTTTGGACTTGTCTCATTTTAGATTTCATTATAGGCTGGTTAAGCCTACTCTGTGGTTACCTATTCGGTCTTTTTGACTTCAGATGAATTATAGTTGATAAGTGTTCAGATGATAGGTCATGGACCGATAATGGTTATTTCATCTTTGACCTTGAGTTTTTAGTTTTCTTTGGAATTTTAGATGATTTACTCAGTGGGAATAATATACCTGAGTTAGAGTCATTAAGGTTTCATTCTCGGTTGATAGGATATCCTGGAACAGATTTTTTAGTGATGGGTAGTGACGTTTGGAACTCATGGATTTCAGATTAATTACCACCGAACTAGTTATGGCATTGCCATGTATTGCATTCCTTGATTATCTCTATTTATGTACCTAGACAACGCCTTATGAGCTTATTCTCATGCTTGCCTTAAAGACTTTCAGTGACCAGCTTCAGTTCTTTGAGTTCTCTATGATAAGATTGCACAGACAGGACTCAGGTGATTTTCCTCCTGGTTCAAAGTAGATAGCAAGTATAGATTGGTAAAAGAAGGTTATATATAGATTAGGAGTTGGTGATACGACTCATGCCTTGGGTTGATTTTGGCTTGGGTGAGACTTCGATTAATTTGTATGGGCGTTGAGATGGTATTAGCGTGTGGCGGTTCAGATTTTCATGTATCAACCTTTTCAGTTTAGTTGGAGGCCAGTGGTGGTTGAAGTGGAGTTTTGGTTGTTTGGAAGTAAATTGAGAGTGCTGGTTGAAAAAAAGGATACCTGTCAGAAAATCCCTTGAAAGTGTCCTCTTTTCATTGAGGTTATCTGGGAAGTCATTCTCGAGGTGTGCGGTCCCAGTATCTCATCCTTTTGAGCTTTTGAGATTTTAGCTATCTATTGACTTTTAGGGATAAAAGTCCTTTTTGTTGTAGATATTGTAATCACCCCTTTGATCATTTTCATACTTCAACTTATCTTCGCCATTAGGGCTTCTCCATAGGTTCTCTAAATCATTTATGACTTACAGGGACCAATGGTTTGGTTATCGGGCAGTTTGTTTGGTTCTTAGAGCCAATTTCCTATTTTAAAGTCTTTATTGGTTCCAAATGCCCACCGAGATAAAACTTCAGTAAAACAATCTCGTATGTGAATTCCAACGGCATCAGCAGCTCTGGAATATCGATTTTAGCATAGGTAGACCTTTGGTTTGGGTTCCAATGCACTAAGCTCATTTCGACCTATTGGTCAAAAATTTGGTAAATTAGAAATTTGGGTGTGGGATCCACATTTGGTTGAAACGGCCTCATATTTAAAATAAGACTTTGTCAACACGTCTGGAACATCGAAATTAGTGTGGTTACATATTTTATTTGCTCATAATAGATTCTGAATGCATCCCAAGACATTGGCTGAAACTTGGAAAATATTCCAAGTTTCAACTATCTTCTAGTGTAGCAGTGGAGTACTACGATCGCAGAAGGGAGCATCGCGATCGCAACCTCACAATCATGGCCCGTGTTCTCACAATTGTAACACCTTTTTTCCTAGGAAGGGCATTTAAAGGCCATTAGGCTGCATTCTTGGGTATTTCCACTCATGTTTGAGGCCAAGAAACCCTATTATAGTGTGCAAATCATAAATTGATTCTTGAGGTGATTTGGAAGCTTAATATATATATATATATATATATATACATATATATATATTCATGGTTAACAATGGATTAAAGGTATGAATCCTTCATTTTCAAGCTTTAATTTCTTGACCCAAAACACTAATATAGCTTAGGGATTGATTTTAGCCCCAAATTTTCTTTGTTTTACCTATTTCTCAAGGTTTGTGATTCCTTGTTCATGTATGATCATCGAGTTGATCTTGAAAATACATTTTTCATTCGTGCGACCCACTTGTGGTTTTAGGTGTCATTTTTGGGCCTAAATCACAATGGTGCAATATGGGTATCGTTAGACTCATAAGGATGAGTAGATTACATTTTTGATAGTGTGATGGCAATTTGGGATTGTAAAGTAATGATGGATGCTTGGAGAGTGATGTGAGGTTTTGCAGTTCATCTTTGAGGTAGGCTTCTACTACTCTTCTTCGAAGGTGATATGTGTTATATATGGCATGTGAATGCGAATGTTAAGTTTGATTTTGAGTAGAATAACTTAGTATTGATTTTTAATGTTTGGGGGAATTAGATGATGGTTTTGGACCCGTAAGGTGGGATATTTATGACCCTTTTAGGGGTCGTTTGGTTTGAAAATGGTTATCCCAGGATAACTAATTATCCCGAGATAAAATAAAAGAACACATTTTCCTTTGTTTGGCTGGAGGGATTAATCCAACCCGGGATAACTTATCCTACCATTTTCTCCGTAGTCTCGAGATAACTTATCCCATATACATGGTGGGATAAGTTATCCCGAGTAATCCCAGGATAACTAATCCCGGTATTAGTTATCCCAGGATAACTATTTTCAAACCAAACGACACCTTAAAACCCTATTACCTTTTTCCTAGGTTAAGCTAATTTGTAGCATAGATATGATATAATTCTAGGTTTGGGATGTGGATAAAGTATTAGAATTATGGTTAATATGATTAACCTTAATTGGGTTAGTTCAGTGGTCTAGAAATCGTAATTTGGGTAGAGTTGATTTGAATGCCAATGTTCCTGGATGAGGTTCCTATCTTAGATTTGGTTATGGCTTGCTCGACATCTAAAAGTTGAACTAGATACCTTAGCCTAGTTTGGAGCATAGATTGCCTAAATATGGCAATTGAGGATTAGAAATGGGTTCGTTCGGGCCACTTAGGCCAAGACTTATGTTAGCCCTTATGAACTTAGTTGCGGATGTTAGGCCTAGTTGAGACTAATAAGCCTTAATTATGAGATTTGCTTGGTAAATTGATGGATAATGATGTATCTTTCCCCAAATAATGATTAATGGATTATGGCCATGATTTTCTTTATATATATATATATATATATATATATATATAATATTGGGCCTTAGAGATGTTATTCTTCATAGATGTGATATTTGGCCTGTAGAGTTGATGTTCCTGTTAGGAGTGATATTTGGCCCATAGAGATGCTACTTCCTCTTCGCTATGATTATTGGGACCATAGATATGCTACTTCCTCTTAGTTATGATTATTGGGTCTATAGAGATGATCTTCCTCCTAATTAAGATTATTGGGCCTATAGAGATGATTTTTCTCTTAGTTATGGTTATTAGGTCTGTAGAGATGATATTACTCTTAGATATGATAATTGGCCTAGGGAGGTGACATTTCTCATAGTCATGATGTATGGCCTATAGAGGTGAGATGTCTTCTACATGTGAAATGATATTGATATTATGCCTCCTAAATGTGAGATGCCTCCTATATGTGAGATGATTATAGATTTGCTATGACTTATAAATATGATTAGCGATATGAATTTCGGATATGTATATAGGCCAAAGTTTGTGATTATGATGTTATGAATATTCTGAATATGTTATTAGGCCAAAGGTCGTGTTATGATATGAGTTGTACATCCGGTAAGTAATTATCCTTATAAAGGATGTGGTTGTAGTTTATGAATATATATATATATGTGTGTGTGTGTGTGTGTGTGTGTGTGTGTGTGTTTACATACACATCTCTCCGGTATAGGACGGAGGAAGATGTAGTATCTTGCTTACAATTTCATTGATTGAATATTGGTGATGGCATGCATAAATTCGGTACATTCATGATTATTATATCGGCAATTGATGTGATTCTAGCTGAAATACAATTATATTACTGTTTCCCTAAATAAGGGTTAAAACCCATTTTCACCTTTAAATATGGATTTCTCTAGAATAATAATTTCCTAACTTAGTGGATAACTTATATAAATAAAAGGGGTTAATAATGATATTTTAAAGATTTGACTGAGGCGGATTCCATTTCATGATTTGACACTATTACTTACTCCGGTTGTGAGGTATTTTGACCCCTTCCTACACTTTATAATGAGGTATTCTGTTCCATGATTTGACACTATTACTTACTCTTGATTCCGTGCACCTATTATATGTCAATATATATGTGTGTGCGTGTGTGTGTATTGATACTTGGGATGATATTAATACCCGGTGAGGACGGAGGTTATTGTTATGATAATATTGATACCTAATTCGAGTCTAGAGAATACTTTTAGGATGATATTGATACCCAGTTCGACTAAGAGAATAATTTTGGGATGATATTGATAACTGGTTTGAGTTTGGAGGATAATGTGATGATGATATTGATACCCGACAAGGCCGAAAAAAATTGTGATGATGATATTGATACCCGACAATGCTCGAGGACTACTATAATGACATGTTGATACCCTACAAGACTAGAGGTTGATTATGATGATGAGATTGTGATGTTGATTGTGTACCTTGCATTCATTCTTGCATGCGTATCTCTTATTACCAGTATACACCTATTGTCTATCAACCAGTATGGGACGATTGCATAGATATGGGCAATGACTATGTCTTGTACTATTATATGTTGATTAAATCTTCCAAGCCTAGGATAGTGGGAGTACCCATAGGCTCGGTTAGGTATTTAGTTGTCCAGAAAACCAATTATTCACGTTGTTTTTTATCATCACTGTTATGATCATTATTATGGCTGGCTTATGGCAGATTGATCATTGGTCCAGTATCGAGATTTGAGGTATGATTTAGGCCTCTTCTATATTTTGATTGCCTTATTATGTACTATTAGTTCATGCCTAGCCATGTGGATTAGAACCCTCAGTATGAGAGTATTAGATCCAGATAGGATTATAATGAGGTCTTAAAGTGAAGACATGATAATTTAGGTTATGCTTTGAGTTGACTTCATACATATATATATATACACACACACACACACCTACCTATATGTAGCTATGGAACTACCGTATATCCCTTCTTCAATAGTTCGTAATATATATTCGTTCCTTGACCTTGTATATTTATATGTACCTTCCTTCTACTTGTATTTTTCATATTGGCCAGTGATATACGGTATAACATTGAGATTTCTAAATATGAATGGAATAGGATAGTTCACCCTTATTACTCACTTAGCCGTACTATGTTGGTTTATTGGACATGAACAAGATGGTTGTTCCTTATTACCTCATTGGCTTGTTATATGATTTATGGACCTTTGGATATAGTTTCTATTCTGTTTATATGTTTTATATATCTGCTTTATCTTTGGAGCTCAGTTGGCAATTTCCTATTGAGTACCATTCGTTTAGTAGTTATACTACACTTCTGCAGCCTGCAGATCATAGTACGGGTTATCACCGCTGATGTGTGTGTCGTACGGAGCAACCATGGTTTAGAGATTTAGAATGAGCTCCTGATGTTCGGAGTATTGCCTATCTCTCTCATGTGTTAGACTAGTCTCTATGTTGTATTCGAAGATAAGTTGTATCAACACGTTCAGTTATATTTCACTCTTATACTATTGTTATATTAGAGGCTCTTGTACTTATACCACCAGGTTTTGGGATTATATTATATAATTTCTCCTTTATTTCACGTATTCTGAAATTCTTGTCTTTATATAATTGGTAGTTCATTACTAGTCGTTTCGGACTATGGGTTTGGCTTTCCTACTGGTTAATTATAGTAGGCGCCATCATGACTTGAGAAATTGGGTCGTGACACCTTAGTAATGAAATTGTCAGAGAAAGAAAACAGGGAAGATGAGAATTTCCTTACAGTGGGATTCGTCGGAAAAGAAAAAAGATGGGCGAGTCGACGGGTTTAAATGCTCGTGAGTTTGGGGTTTTACCCGATCCTATATTAAAAGGATATAAAAATAATATTATATTATTTAATTTGGGGATGAGATATACACCTAGAGGCTAAGAACACAACTAGTGTAAAAGGTGTGTATTTATTATGGTTAAAACTAGTTTCATGATGTAGTAGAAGTCCTGCAAACTTTAGTTATGCACTTACAAAAATAGTGCAAGTTTAGGGGGAACTTTATGCATTTTCCCATATCAATCTTTAAAGGGTAAAAATCATTTACACCCCCAACTTTGGTTTAAAATCAAACCCCCCTTCAACCTTGAATAATAGATATTGTTCCTCCCTATATTTTACCTTAACATTTTTAAAACCTAAAATTTTATATTATATTTATTATTCATTTATCATTCTAGGTATTTTTAAAATTTTTATTCAAGTTCATTAACGGTATAAGTAGAATAATATTTTTATAAATGTATTACAAAATCTAGTGCTATCTTTTACTATTATTAATTTAAAATCACATGAATCTATAATCTATCTATATCTATAATATATTAAAAGTGTGAAGCCCCTTAGAAAAGTGATTTGAATTTTTTGTCTTTCATTAAAAGATTTTACTTAAGACAAAATTGTCTTTTCACTATTTTATTTAATATATTTTAAAATTAGTTAAATTGTATCCTAATATAAATCAAATATGTTACATTCTAATATTTATGGAGAAAAAAAAGAAGGCATACATCAAATATGTTACATTCTAACATGTTACATTCGGATGTTTGATCTTTTTGTTATAATTGAAATTATTTTTATTGGTAGAAAATAGTTTCCTTTTATGAAAACTCTTTTTCATATATGGTTATTCTTTTTTTTCTTAAAACAATTTCCTTTTATGAAAAAATTCTTTTTCATATATGGTTATTCTGTTTTTTTTTAAGGTAAAGTATATTAGAAGTGTGAAAACCTTTAGAAAAGACATTTGAATTTTTTGTCCTTCATTAAAATCTTTATAAAATAATTATTATTTTATTAAATTTAGGACTCCTAAATTAACGCTAATCTATATCTTTAATCTATCTATAATCTCTCTCTCTCTCTCTCTCTATATATATATATAATCTATCTATAATCTATACCTATAATCTATAATTTATATTTATATTTATAATAATATATTAAAAGTATGAAGATCCTTAGAAAAGTGATTTGGACTTTTTATCCTTCATTAAAAGACTCTCCTTTAGACAAAATTATCTTTTCACTATTTTATTTTATTTATTATTTAATTATTTTTATTATATTAACAAGACTCCTAAAATATATGGGATTCCTAAAATATATAAAAGGAGAATTAATTAATATTTTCTTTTGTATAGATCAATTAGAAAACTACCCCTAAAATATAAAAGAAAAATACTCCTATAATAGAACTCTATTAAGGAAATACTTCTATAAATATTGAGATACACATTAAACTGGAGAAGAAAATGGTTTACTTATTGGGAAAATATGATTGATACTCATCTAACTTGATTCGGTTGCATGTCTAGGTGGATGCTTGATTTTGTAACACTTCAACTTCTTCACTATTTTTGTCAACATAATATAATTCAACGTGTGTGTGTATATATGTATATATTCCTTGTTTTTATTTGAATCATTCTTTAGTGTCAAAATTTTTGCACAGACAAGAATTGTTTTCATCAAAACTAAAGCTTTGTAATCACTATTGTATTAGTTTATGGTAGTTTACAGATCGTAGATGAATTTACAGGCGATAAATGAATGTCGGTCGGCTTTGAGATTTTTTTAGGTAAATGTCAGGTTTAATCGTATTTTTTTATATCTCTATTTTGAATTTTTTTTGTGTAAAAGTAAAGTTTAGTTGTGTTATTTTGATATCTCTATTGTCGTAGTATTTTGTTGTAGTTTATAGGTGGTAGATAATCATCAGATGACTTTGAGGAAATTTTTGTGTAAAAGTTAGATTTAATTATATTATTTTGATGTCTCCATTATCGTATTATTTTGTGGTAGTTTACAGGTGGTAGACGAATGTCGATCGGTTTTGATAAACTTTTTGGTAAAGATTAGGTTTAATTAAATTAATTCTTCAAAAGATGTTGAATTTAATTATTATATTCATCTTTATTATTTAAAAAAAATATCCTATTTAGTGTAACGTTTGAACTCAATAAAGTGAGGTACACGCGCGGGGCGCGTACACCTAAACTAGTTAAGAAGATACATGTAAGTTCTATTTATCTCTTATTCTCCAGTGTCTATATAGATAAATGAATTTTGATTGCCATTAATTAAGTATTTTTAAATGATAATTTAAAAATTATTTACAATACAAATAGGTTATCATTTAGAAATTTGTTGTATAATATACCTCTATTTGAATTAATTGCTGCATTTATAACATATTTGTAAAACTATCAATCTCTACCATTTTCAATTGTATAAACAAATGTTAGAGTTTTCATTATTATTAATAAAATTAAAATTTTCTTTTTTTTATTTTTTTCATTTATTTCATTATATAACATCATTAACGTATACAGTTAATCAATATTTTTCACTTTTCTTTTTCATCTACAAAATACTATTTATTTTTTCCTGTAGAAAATTTGACATACAAATTAAAAAATAAACTATATAATTAATTTAAAGAATTAAAAAAAAAAATATAAAGATCGATAATATAAGTGTAAAGTAGGCATTTAGAAAAGTCAAATAGAATAAAAAGGGAAGAATGTTTATTGTTCAAAGTTGAGGATGCAGTTTGATCTTTAAAACAAAATTAAGGGGGTATATATGATTTCCAACAACTTTAAATAATCTTAGCATATTTAATATTTATACGCTGATAGTATGCAATTTAACAATTAACGACATTCAGAAAGAGAATTTTTTACTTGATTAATTGATTTCAAATTGCTACATATATTAGGAGTTTCAACATAATTCAAATAAGGAAAAATTTAATTATAATAAAAATTTTAGTTGATTATAAATTATTAATTTAAAAAAAATAGCAATTTTAAACAACATTCAGAAAGAAAATCTTTTACTTGATTAGTTGATTTCAAAATACTATATATTAGGAGTTTCAATATAATTCAAATAAGAAAAAAATTAATAATAATTAAAGTTTTAGTTGATTTTAAATTATTAAATCTTTAAAAATAATAATAAATGACAATTTTAAACATCTTAACAACATAAATAGTACCACTATAAATGGAACAACCAATAAATTGATAAGTGAGAAGCAGAAAAAGAATAATAAGTGATACTATATTGTGTTAACACAAAATTACTTCATCACTAAAAAAAAATTATAATTTAAATAAGTTTCTCATCAAAATTATGTTTGTTATCAGGACTTCTAATCAAAACAAGGTCATCTATTATCTTTTATAATTCATGTATGCAATGGTAATGAATAGAAATTTGTCACAAAAATAATTTACATTTTATACTAAAATAAAAGAATATACATTATATTAGTTATTAAGTACTATATTTTGTAGGGCTAGTGGGAATGCTTGACCAATTTAGTGATGCATGCATAGGATGTTGAAATATTTTCTTTATACCTAAACCTTTTCTCCTAACTATTTTTTGATCATTACCATTTTAGAAGCAAATGCTATGCATTATCCTATGACCGCTATGGTCCCTAACTATATATCCCACCTACTCCATCCCAATCTTGTCTAGCTATGAAACTCTCATCAGTATTAAGTTTTCAAGTATTGTTATTAGATGAGCTAGGTTTTAATTAGATAATAATATTCATGAGGTCTTACTTCACGAATAAAGGCTTATAATGAGCTAGGTTTTAGTTAGAAAATAATATAAGTTTTCACCCATAACACTATGCAACAAGCATCGCCTTTGCAAGATTGGTTAAACAAGATCCTAATAATAAGATTTTTTTTTAATCAAAATATGAGTTAAACAACAATTCACAATCAAAATAGAAGCTATGAAGACTGATTATAGAGAACAAAGCTTAACCATCTTTAATAATTAGTTCATACTTCTTAATAAAACTCAAAACAATAGATCTTACGAGATCATGCTTGTAACACCCCGAAATTCCATCCCGAGACGTCACACGGTGCTTATGGCTACAAGTAGCCGTAAGCCAACCCTTTGAGACTGTTACTACTTCTAATACTTGCTTTAGGATAAATAAGGTAAACAATAATACTTTATTGTGTCAACTATAATTCGAAATAACTGAAATAATATCTGAATAGCAAAAATACTAATAGTCTGGAACACAACTTCAACTGACAGTCTAGTCTGACAAAGCCTCTACTACTCCAACTGGAGAGCCATTAGGACAGACCCCCAACTGACTCGCAATGATCTGAAAGTAAAAGTCAAAACACCATGAAAGAAAAAAAGCTGCAAATATAGGTCCTCAAACCATGAGGACTCACTAAGGATAAGGATGTAGATAAGATGCTCGGAGATCACAAACACTACTAGGACTGAGCACCTAAACCTACATTATGAGACAATGTAGCACACAAACGTATATGTGGATCAGTACTTAGAGGATGTACTGAGTATATAGGGGTGTATGCATTTAAGTAAACAATGTTATCATCCTTTATAAACATGCATGCTGATATGAATGGCTCACATAGCTTGAGTAAAACTGAAATTTGAATCTCATAAATCATGCATATTAAAGCATATAGTACAAATCTAGTGAGTCATTACACTTAGTTCTAAAATTTGTGCTCTCCATCTTATTCTAAAACTTGTAAGCAAGAGGAATCTTAAAATAATATCTTTCAAAACTTGTTATCTTATGGAGAATATGAGTCTTCTTTAAAATTTAGAGATTATAGGACTTTGGGACTTGGGAGTAGGGCTAGGCATAAAATACCAAAAACTGAATTACCAAACCGAATCGAAAAAATTGGTAATTGGTATTTGATAATTCGGTATTTGATATGATATTTGGGAGTAAAATTTCAATATTTTGGTATTCGGGATTGGGTTTGGTATAAGATATTAATGCCGTTTGGTATTCAGTATTTACCGAATATTGAATTTATATATATATATATAAATATATGTCTAATCAACACAATAGACACTAGTATTATTCATCCCAAAGAATATCTTGGACCTTGGTAATATATTCGTAAAAAGCAACAAAAAGAATACTAAATAGGATTTCTATTAAATATACCTTTGAAGTTTAAACGTGCATTTGCGCATCTCCAACTTTAATATGGTATTACCAAATACCGTACCGAACCAAAGTTTAATTTATCGATTACCGAATTACCGAATCGATATTTATAAGTATGGTATGTGGTATGTACATTCAAATACCAATTATCGAATTACCGAACCCAAACTTTAAAAATACCGAACCGAATACCAAACACCCACCCCTACTTGGGAGACTTGGGAGTTTCTTCTAACCGACATAAACCATGTGAGACACATGGAGTCCAACATTTTGCCCATGTTGGGGAGAGCTGCTCTACCCTTGCCATCGGAATAGAACCTTAACTTTAGTGATCAATATCTTAACCTACTTGGGGTAAATTAAAAACCTACGGGGCCTGAGTTCTGGGGCATGAGACCTTGAAATCATACCCAACTTGGTGCTAACTACTACTCCCATACTTAAGCTCAGAACTTTTAGAAAATCCACCTTAAAATAATTCAAGGATCTATAATAAAGACCAAATATACTTCTCTTGACTTTAATTCATAAGTAATGTAGACTCCTATCTTAGCTTAGACCCAAAAGGGTCAAATCTTTATTTGAAATCTGAAAATAACCTAACCACGGGGTGCTTATAGCACAAACAATCTTGAACCACAATCTTTAAATGGGGTCTATTGACCCAATCATCAGTCTCATATCAAAACATCTTAAAATTCATACTAGGTAATGCAATTACTCACAAATCATCTTAAAATCTATAAATTTTATCAATAGACATAGAAATATAAACAAAATCTTGAAATTCAACTCTTAATCCATGGGAACTCTTAAATTGCAAACAATAGTAAATGGGTATAAACCTTAACTTCAACTTCATGGACAATCTCATAAATTTTAGAAATTTTATATTTAAAATAAGCCTTTGGGCACAAGGGTGAAAGGGTTACCCTTGTTCAACCCACACATACCTTAGATTTTGACTTTAGATGAATAAGCTTGCTTGAGGCTCTTTTTCGAACTCTTGAGTGAGGGTTCTTGAAGCTTTTGATTAGGGAACTTTGAATCTTAACTCCATTTGTAAAAATTATGGTGGAATATTGAAGTTCTTGGAGAAGGAATTGAGTTTGCTCTTGAGAGAGAAAACCTTAGGTCTTGATGTTTTTGATAGCTATAAAGTTATTTGCTTTATTCTGAATATATCCAAGTGTTAAAAGGGTTGCAAAAGGCCAAAAAGTCCTTTTAAAAATGACTTAAAAATACTGAATGGGATCTGCGACGGTTGGTGCGATAGTCCATCGCTGGATCGACGGTCCGTCGGACTGACCATTGCACTTGGACCAGAATAGGGGTTCATTGCCTCGTCTGCGATGGTCCATCGCTATCTCGACGGTCCGTCAGCTTGACCGTCGCACTTAGCCAGAGAGTGGACTTACTTTCTCAGCTGCGACGGTCTGGGCGACTGTCCGTCGCTAGCTCGACGGTCCGTCGAACCTCTCCGTCGCACCTGGGTAGTTCAGACTGCTTTCTATAAAACGTCCATATCTTTCTCTTCCGATGTCAGATTTTGATGATTAGGTATTGTTCGAAAGGTAAGTCAATTTTCCACACGATAAAAAGTAATTTTTAGGAAAACTCTATATGGTTTAAACACTAATCACTTTGGGAGTCATTCCTAAATCTTTTAGAGACGGAATAAGGCTTCACGTGACATGTAAAGTTTTAGACTATGAGGGAACTTTACGGGGTCTTACAATATCAAATACCAACTCCTTCATCAGAATCTAACATAAAAATAAAATCAAATAAGTATAGATGCAAATTTATATGAGCTATTGTATATTTTTGAGTCCGTCAATCTTCTTCCTTTTCAGATTTGACTCTAGGACTTTTAATATTGACGATGAAGAATGTGTTGATCTTCGAAAAAACCTCAGTACTCTCAATGTCAATGAAATTATTGTTATTATAAAAATCACCAAATAGACTATGATTTCCTACATGAAAATTGAAGTCGTTGGCATCAATTGAAGGAGATGTGGCGGCAAATGGTCCATATAAACCCTTATTTGTAACAGATTTTATAGATTTCAGAGTTGTATAAGGAATGCTTGATGTTTCAAAACAACCACTTATGAAAGTAAGAAATTCTAATAAATAATCAAACACAAACAAGAGTTTACGCGGTGATTAGAATTACCATGATGTTGGGACATAAGTAAGGTAACATTCTCGTAAAACAGGAATTGAATTGAATAAAAATTGTCCATAGGCTGTAGAAACAAAAATACCAGCAACTTAGTCTCATCTCAAAAGGTTCCTCAAAGCCTACCAACATCCATCTACCACCTGTAAAGTACAACAAAATAATATGATAATAGAGATATTAAAACAATACAATTAAACCTAACTTTAACCTCCCAAAAATCCTCAAAGCCTAATGACATTTATCTACCACTTGTAAACTTTTAGAGAATAATACGATAATAGAGATATCAAAACAATACAATTAAACCTAACCTTTACCTAAAAAAGTTTCTCAAAGTCGATCGACATTCACCTACCACCAGTAAACTACAAAAAATAATACAATAATAGAGATATCAAAATAATACAATTAAACCTAATATTTCCACCGGTGGGGTGGGAGAGCGGTCGAGCATGCAAAGGCGCACGTCGAGCAATGTATCTGAACTGAAATATAAAAAAGCATAAAAAATGTATCAAAAAATTAAACCTAACCTTTACACTAACAAAATAACAAGATAACAGAGATATCACAAAATTAAACGTAACCTTTACACTAATCTTAAAGTCAACCAACATTCATCTGCCATATGTAAACTACAATAAAACAATATGATAATAGAGATATCAAAATTATACAATTAAACCTAATCTTTCCATAAAAGTTTCATCAAAGCCGACTGACATTCATCTACCACTTGTACACTACAACAAAACAATACAATAATAGAGTTATAAAAAAAACTAAACCTAACTGTTACAGTAACCTCAAAGCCAATCGGGATGCTTCTACCACCTGTAAACTATAATTAAATAATAAGAAAATAGAGATATCAAAATAATAAATTAAAGCTAATCTTTACACAAAAATTTACTCAAAATCGATTGACATTCATCTACCACCTTTTAACTACAATAAAACAATATGATAATAGAGATATCAAAACAATAAAACAAAACCTGTTAAGCTCGCAAACACTATTAAATTCATAATTGCAATTAGTGCTCAAAGTTGCAGCGTAGATTATTATGGGCGATGCAATTTTATTAAATTTAAATCCGTACAAAATTCGAATTATATTAAATTCAAAATATATTAGTCCCAAATAAATATTGCGAATTAATATAATTGAATTAATTATTTAAGTCCAAATGTGTATGAATTTAAATAAGGCCCAATATTTATTGGGTAAGTCCATTAATTTGGGCTACAAATGATGATCCCACTTTACTAAGCCCAAGTTATTGTCATATTCTAGAGACCTAAATAATCGCCACGTATCAAATAACGTGACATGCCAAGTTAAGTGAAGGAGCCAATAGGACTGTACCACATGTCAAAATGATGCAGCAGGCCCATGAAATAAAATCCCATAATAAGGCGCCAGATCACTCAAATCTGATTGGTCAAAGAAAGTCCATATTGATCATGACTCTTCCTTTTCCACAAGTATAAATAGAGGTCTCATAATTCAGAAAAGGGACCCCAGAACTCTAACAAGTAGCAAGAGAAAGTTCGTGGATCAAACTCTGCAATTTCTCTAAAAATTTCAAGTAGTCAAAGCAAGTTCATCGAGATTCAAGATCAAGACCGCAATATTCAAGAACAAGCTCAAAAGCCCTTGAATTCAAGCACAAGTCAAGATCAAGTCCCTCAAATCAAGAAATCAAGTTCAAATTCAAGATCAAGCTTCAAGCCCTTAAATTTATATTTGAAAAGGCAAATCAGAGGATTCATAAAGATTGTAACACTCACATTGAAATCAACAAAATGATTGTTGTAAAAAAATTTTTGTCTTAAATTATTTATTTTTCGGTCTTAAAATTTTATTGTCCAATAAATTTTGGCACACCTAGTGGGACGATCCCTACCTCTCATCTCAACTTTCCATACTTCAAAGTTTAAGAACAGTGAAATGACTTCCAAAAAGGTCAATTCTCAATAAACTGCTTCCAAGGCTGCAGATTCAAAGTTCTCTACTGAAGTAGAAAACATCCTTGGTGTTACTTTCTAAACCCTAGGAGCTGTCACAAAAAGCAAGGCAGGCTTGCTAGGACAACAAACATATCTAGTGTCGTTCGCTCCAACTTCAGTTTTTGGATCTTCAACCTCGAAAGGAACAAAGTACAATGCAAGTGCTTCAGAAGGAAGAAGCAGTGTGGCCGAATAGCTGAAAAAGACTCTAGATCTACTTGAGCATTCCGGTTTTAAATACTCTGGAGGCAAGAGCGATGGTCATTCAACAAATGTGTTATCTTCACTTACACCACATAAGCTAAGCACTTCAAAGATCAACTTATGTAATAATCTGTGTTACTCTCCGATGTCTTCGGTGATCATGCAAGTAATGATAACAGATGCCTCATCTATGGAGGAGCAGCTTGCGAATTCGACAAAGACAATTGAACGCCTGACCAACTATGTTCAGACTCAAGAGGCTAGGATTGATAAGATAGTAGACAGGGAGGAAGGCTTGATAGATAAAGAATTTAGCCATGCGCTGAGAAAAGCTTCAGAGGTTCATAAGATAGAAAATCCTATGAAACAAACACCATCGACTAAAGAGGTGCAAGTTTCTGCTGAGGGAATGATCTCGATTGGGCAATTGAGGGAATTTATTGAAGGGACCCTCAAAGACAACTATGATGTTGTCACCAAGTCTTTCCTTGTATATGCCAAGCCTTACACTGCAAGAATAGATAGCCACAAAATGCCTGCTAGCTACCAATCCCCCAAATTTCAATAATTTAAGGGCAAAGGTAACACAAAACATCATGTCGCACACTTTGTCAAGACATGTAATAATGCTGGAACTTATGGTGACTATTTTATCAAAAAGTATGTTCGTTCCCTAAAGGGAAACACCTTTGATTGGTATACAAACCTCGAGCGTAACTCCATCGACAATTGGGAGCAATTGGAACACAAGTTCCTAAATTAGTTTTATAGCACAAGGCGTACAGTGAGCATGATAGAGCTCACAAATACTCAAAAAAGAAAGGATGAGCCAGTCATCGACTTCATCAATCGATGGATAAATGGGAGTCTAAACTGCAAAGATAGGCTCAGTGAAACTTCTACAATAGAGATGTGCGTCCAAGGAATGCACTGGGGGCTTCTCTATATTTTGCTAGGAATTAAACCAAAATCCTTTGAAGAGTTAGCTACTCGTGCTCACGACATGGAGTTGAACATGTCTTCTGCTAGAAAGGAAGGAGCGCCTGTTCATGACCCTAGAAGGGGAAAGAAAAAGCAGGAACCTAAAAAATGGGGCAAGTTTCTTCCCAAAAATAAAAACAAGGAGTCCATGAATGTTGATGTGTCTCCTGTGAAGGTCACCACAAAGGTAAGCAAGAAGCAAAGTATGAAGATGACTTCTGGAGCATGTCTAAATCAGAAAACTTTAAAGAAGATGCAAGAAAAGGAATATCCCTTACTTGATTCTGATGTTGCTGAGATTTTCAATGAACTCCTTCAACATAAGCTAATCAAACTCCTAGAGATAAAGCATCCCAACGAAGCTGGAAGGACTAATGATCCTAATTATTGCAAATATCATAGGCTCATAAGTCACCCTCTGGAGAAATACTTTATCTTTAAAGATAAAGTCATGCAACTGGCAAAAGAAAAGAAAATCTTCTTCGACGACGAGACAGCCAGTTCTCATCAAATATCTATCACTTTTGGCTCGCTCGACCCGATTTAGATTTGTGTCAAAGAGCACAATGAGAAGATATTAGAGCCTGACAGGTCTTCAGTTGATAAAGACGATGATGAAGGTTGGACTTTGGTGACCAGACACAGACACAGATGCAAGAAGATGAGTCTGAAAAATAAGACGTACGAGCAACCAACCAGAAGAAGAATGGTAAAGAAACCAAGAAAACAAAAGTTGGTTGGATTTCCAAAGAAGATGAGGGTGACGGAGCTTCAGCATAAAAAACCTCGCCGTCTAGTGACTTTAGAGGAATTCTTACCAAGTTGGTTTCATGTAAAGACTGCCCAAATTAACCTTAAGGCATCTTGTTTTAACACCGCGAAAGAGGGGGAAAAGGGTGAGAATTTACCCATAGAGGTTTCTTCACCTTCCGAAAAGCTTGTTGAAACTCTTAGCAAAGAGGCACATGTGTGTGATACAAAAATCACATTCACAAATAACGATCTTCTTCTTGGTGAGACCCTAAATGACCATCCTTTATACATGGTGGGTCAAATTCTAAGAAAGAATATCAATAGAATTTTGATAGATGACGGATCTAGAATCAATATCCTGCCTATCCGTATGATGAAGGAGCTTGGCATCGCTACTAGCAAACTGGACGAAAGCCGTATAATGATCCAAGGCTTCAACGAAGGGGGCCATAGGGCCATGGGATGTATCAAGTTGGGGATTCGTATGGATGATTTTCAATCAAACCCATTGATGCATGTGTTTGATGCCAAAACTTCATACAATATATTGCTTGGTAGGCCTTAGGTGTATGGGAACAAAATTATCTCATCCTCTTACTATCAATGCTTGAAGTACCTTGAAGGCAGATTGGAAAGAAAGATAGTTGCCGATGACAAGTCATTCACTGAAGTCAAGTCATATTTTGCCGATGCAAAATTCTACTTAAAGAAGTATATTGTGGATAAGAAAAGGGTTGAAGATGTCACCAAGACCAAGTGTGATGATCTTGCATCTAAGAAGGTCATGGTGACTTTCAAAAAAGTCGCCACCAAGAAGCCTCTCTCCACTTCAAATAAAGAAGGTGTCGCTTCTACAAAAAAGAAGGCAACTCCCATTCTTCATTACGTACCAAAGGTAAGAAAAGAAAAAAATCACCTATCGGATTCCCAAGATAATGTGCTAAAGGGGATAACTTTACCTATAAGGAAGATTGATGCAATAAATCCATCTTCAAGACTTCTTGAGGAGTCTGTGGCTCAAAATCTGCCATAAGATATGACACTCCGTGCGAAGCGTATGAAATAAGGCTTTGACCCAAATGCATATAATATATTTGTAAAGGTTGGATACAATCCTAATGAGCCATCAAGGTTGGGCAAACTTCCATCGGAGGGTACAACCAGGTAGGCACGTGATACCTAGGATACATGCAACCACCTCCAATTCGTATCTCCATAAGAAGGGCAGTCAGTAATTACATTATCGTGGAAGAAGAATCCATTGCTTCTAATAAAAAACCCTTTATATTTGACCGACTTGGAAGTTCAACTGCAAGAACTTCTGTGTTTAAAAGGTTGGGACCTCTAAATAAGAAAAAAAGCAACAAGTGTAAGAGGAGTCATCAAAGAACGATGATGCACTCTTCACTTAAAATACAAAAGAATTTCTAAAGTTTGATTCCTTTTAGAATGAAGAGACAGACGAAATTGGTAGTTTCATACAATGAGGTGCTAAAAGCAAAAGCACATACCATGGTTTATACCAAGCAACGAAAAGAAGATGAAGAGAGTGTTGGCTTCTTATATTATGTTATGACCTAAAATAAGAATAAGGCCTCATCTCAAATAAAGGTTGATGAAAAGATGAAAGACGCTTTCTGGTGTCACCACATATCCATCAACGATAGTGATCCTCAAGAGGAGGAAGATGCTGGAGGTGCTCCATCACAACTTGAAGAAGGAGTAAAAGCCATAATAGATCCCCTGAAGGAAGTTAATCTTGGAACTAATGAAGACCCAAGACTAACTTACCTGATTGCGTTTCTAGAAGTAGAGGGGGAAGTCGTTTATAAGGACTTACTCAAAGAATATATGGATGTCTTTGCTTGGAGCTATAAGGAAATGCCTGGCTTAGATCCGAAAGTAGCAGTCCATCAGTTGGTGAAGTTGGTTCCATTAATTGAAAATAAAGTTAACAAACTCATTAAAGCGGGCTTTATTCGTGAAGTCAAATATCCCACATAGACTTCAAGTATTGTTCCAGTAAAGAAAAAAAATGGACTAATTCGAGTTTGTGTTGAATTTTGGGATCTCAACAACGCCTGCCTTAAGGATGACTTTCCAATCCCTATACCAGAGTTGATGATTGATGCCACCACTGGTTATGAGGCAATGTCCTTCATGGATGGTTTATTCGGCTATAATCAAATCTGTATGGCACCAAAGAATGAAGAACTCACTGTATTTCATACGCCCAAAGGTATTTATTACTATAAGGTGATGCCTTTTGATTTGAAGAACACTGGTACCACTTATCAAAGGATATGCAGAACATCTTTGATGGCCTACTCCATAAAAATGTTGAATGCTATGTGGATGATCTAGTGGTGAAGTCAAGAAAGAAAGATGACCACTTAAAAGACCTAAGAATGGTATTTGAGTTACTTCAAAGATATCAACTTAGGATGAATCCATTGAAGTATGCCTTTGGAGTTACTTCTAGAAAGTTTCTTGGCTTCATTGTACGACACCGAGGAATTGAAATTGATCAAGACAAGGTCGATGCAATTTTAAAGATGCCTGAGCCTCAAAATATTCATGAGTTAAAAATCCTTCAAGGAAGGCTAGAATATTTAAGAAGGTTCATCTCAAACCTGCCTGGAAAATGTCAACCATTTAGTCGTCTCATGAAGAAGGACACTCCCTTCAAATGGGACCAAACTTGTAGTAATGTCTTTGAGAGTATCAATTCATACTTAATGAAGCCACCATTTCTTGCGACACCAATACCTAGGAAACCATTAATACTCTACATCACGGCACAAAAGAGGTTAGTTGGAGTACTACTGGCTTAAGAAAATAGTGAAGGCAAAGAAAACTCACTTTATTAGCTGAGAAGAATGATGACACCAAATAAACTGAAGTATTCTCAAATTGAAAAGTTATGTTTGGCATTGGCTTTCTCTATTCAAAAGATGAAACACTACTTCCAAGCTCATGTTGTTCGTCTCATGTCTAGGGAAAATCCCATCAAGTTTGTGATGTCAAAACCAATCTTAAGTGACCGACTTGCAAGGTGGTACCTTCAATTTCAAAAGTTTGAGATTGTGTACGTTCCCCAAAAAGCTATAAAAGGACAAACATTGGCTGACTTCTTGGCAGATCACCCAATACCTGATGAAGATGCAATGGCTATTGAAGTTAGATCCCCATGGAAGATGTACTTTGATGGTGCTGCACATCGGGATGGATCTGGTGCTGGCGTAGTGTTTGTCACTCCACAAAAAGAGGACATCCACTACTCTTTTACCTTGATAAATCGTTGCTCTAATAATATTGCTGAGTATCAAGTGCTTACACTTAGATTAAATATGGTTGTTGACATGAAACAAATTACAAGTTTTTAGCAACTCCCAATTGGTGATAAAACAGTTGTTGGGAAGCTATGAAGTATGGAAGACTGAGTTAAGACCATATCATAAATATGCATAAAATTTGATGGGATGGATTGAAGGAGTAACCCTCCAACATGTGACAAGGAGAGAAAATAAGCAAGCTGATGCCCTAACTGCTTTGGCCTCAACCCTAACTCTACCAAATCAGACCCAAGTTACTGTCTGCTAAGAATGGGTAGTACCGCCGTCAGATGAGGATGTAGAAAATAAGGTTGAATACCTCGTTGCCATGTTTAAAGCTGTAAAAGAAGATTGGCAACAACCATTTATAGATTACTTATGTTATGGGATACTTCCAAAAAATCCAAGGAGAAAGACTGACATTCGTCATCGTGCACCTTGCTTCCTTTACTACAAAGACGTATTGTACAGAAGATCATTTGAAGGAGTACTCTTATGGTATTTGGGAGAGGAAGAAGCAATTCAAGCTTTGCAAGAAGTGCACTCTGGAGTTTATGGATCACATCAGTCTGGACCAAAGCTCCATTTTCACATTAAAGGGATGGGATATTATTAGCCAACGATGGTGAAAGATTGCTTGAACTATGTTAGAAGATGCAAAGCTTGCCAATTATATACAAATTTCATACATCAACCTCCAGAGGTACTACACCCAATTGTCGCATCTTGGCCATTCAATGCTTGGGGAATGTATGTTGTTGGTCCACTACCAAAATCTTCTGGTGGACACTTATACATCTTGGCCGCGACAGATTACTTCTCAAAATAGGCCAAAGCTGTTTCTCTCAAGGAAGTAAAGAAAGAAAATATTGTGAACTTCATCCAAGTGAATATCATCTACCACTTTGGAATCCCTCAATACATAATAACTAACAATGAAAAACCATTTGATAACATGCTGATGAACAAAATCTGTGACCTCTTTGGTTTCAAGCAATGCAAATCTTCTATGTACCATACTGCCGCCAATGGTCTAGCCGAAGCATTCAATAAGACTTTATGCAACTTGTTGAAGAAAGTCATCTCTAAATCCAAATGAGACTGGCATGAGAGGATGGAAGAAGCTTTGTGGGAGTATAGGACAACTTACCGTACACCGACACAAGCAACCCCATACTCACTTGCTTTTGGAGTTGAAGCAGTTCTGCCACTTGAGCGTCAAATACCTTCTTTGAGACTGGCCATTCTAGAAGGGCTCACTGATGAAGAAAATTCTAAGTTACGTCTTGAGGAGTTAGAAGCTCTTGACGAGAAGAGGCTGGAGGCTCAACAAAATCTTGAATGTTACAAGCTCGGCAATCTTGTTCTTTCAACAAAAGGGTTCGCTTAAGGTGCTTCCAAGTTTGAGATCAAGTCCTTGTAGTAAGAAGGCCCATTATCACTTCTCATAAGTCTGGGGGCAAATTCACCCCAAAGTGGGATGGATTATATGCCGTACAAAAGGCATATTTAAACGGTGCTTACAAGCTTATCGATGCAGATGGCGTGAGGATTGGCCCCATCAATGCCAAGTTCTTGAAGAAGTACTATCCTTAAAGAACGATAACACTCCTTAAGGCACGAGTATAAACTACATGTACACTGCTTAAGGTACGAGTATAAACTACATGTACACTCCTTAAGGCACGAGTATAAACTGCATGTACACTCCTTAAGGAACGAGTATAAACTGCATGTACACTCCTTAAGGGACGAGTATAAATTGTATGTCCACTCCTGGCCCGTAAGATTATAAACTGTTCACGACTTAAAAAAGAAAAAGAAAGTTTGCTAGGTTGAAAACCTCAAAAGAGACGGCCTAGGAAAAAGTTAGGACACAAGAAAAAAAACACTCACCTAGAACTACGTTGTGACTTGATCCTCTTTACTGAGGTACATAGGCGCTTGGAATTTCATTCTGAGTTCAGTTGCATGAGTGTCAAAAAAAATATATGTTCATATAGTATATACCATATGGATACCAAGTATGAAACTATTCTAATTAAATTTTGGTCTCACTCTAAATATTTGTGACTTAATGGGGGCAACCCGTCGAAAAGAAAAAGAGTTCCTTCAATGGAATTTGGAATGCCAAAGTTCTCCAAGTCTACAACTAAAAGAATCTCAAAAGTTTCATGCCTTAAGGTGGAAAAAATTTGTCCCTTTGCACCTTAAGCTAGCCTCTCGTGGGTTTATCCTTAAAAGGATCTCAAAAGTTCCATTCCTTAAGGTGGACAAAAATTGTCCCTTTGCACCTTAACTGGCCTCTCGTGGGTTTATCCTTAAAAGGATCTCAAAATTTTCATGCCTTAAGGTGGACAACATTTGTCCCTTTGCACCTTAAGCTAGCCTCTTACGTGTTTATCCTAATAGGATATAAAAATTTCCATGTCTGAAGGTGGATGAAATTTGTCCCTTTACACCTTAAGCTGGCCTCTTACGGGTTTATCCTTACAAGGATATCAAAATTTTCATGCCTTAAGGTGGACAAAATTTATCCCTTTGCACCTTAAGCTGGCCTTTAATGGGTTTATCCTTAAAAGCATATCAAAATTTCTATGCCTTAAGGTGGATAAAATTTGTCCCTTTGCACCTTAAGTTGGCCTCTAACGGGTTTATCTTAAAAGGATATCAAAACTTCCATGCCTTAAGGTGGACAAAATTTGTCCTTTTGCACCTTAAGTTGGCCTCTAACGGGTTTATCCTTAAAAGAATATCAAAACTTTCATGCCTTAAGGTGGATAAAATTTCTCCTTTTGCACCTTAAGTTAACCTCTAACGGGTTTATCCTTAAAAGGATATCAGAATTTTCATGCCTTAAGGTGGACAAAATTTGTCCCTTTGCACCTTAAGCTAGCCTCTTACGGGTTTATCCTTAAAAGGATATCAAAATTTCTATGCCTTAAGGTGGACAAAATTTGTCCCTTTACACCTTAAGATGGCCTCTTACGGGTTTATCCTTAAAAGGATATCAAAACTTCCATGCCTTAAGATGGACAAAATTTGTCCCTTTGCACCTTAAGTTGGCCTCTAACGGGTTTATCCTTAAAAGAATATCAAAATTTTCATGCCTTAAGGTGGATAAAATTTCTCCTTTTGCACCTTAAGTTAACCTCTAACGGGTTTATCCTTAAAAGGATATCAGAATTTTCATGCCTTAAGGTGGACAAAATTTGTCCCTTTGCATCTTAAGCTGGCCTCTAATGGGTTTATCCTTAAAAGGATATCAAAATTTTCATGACTTAAGGTGGACAAAATTTGTCCCTTTGCACCTTAAGTTGGCCTCTAATGGGTTTATCCTTAAAAGGATATCAAAATTTGCCTTAAGGAGGATAAAATTTGTCCCTTTGCACCTTAAGTGGGCCTCTAACGGGTTTATCCTTAAAAGGATATCAGAATTTTTATGCCTTAAGGTGGACAAAATTTGTTCCTTTGCACCTTAAGTTGGCCTCTAACGGGTTTATCCTTAAAAGGATATCAAAATTTCCATGCCTTAAGGTGGACAAAATTTATCCCTTTGTACGTTAAGTTGACCTCTAACGGGTTTATCCTTACAAGGATATCAAAACTTTCATGTTTTAAGGTGGACAAAATTTGTTCCTTTGCACCTTAAGCTGATCAATAAAGGGCCCATACTAAAAGAAGACCAACACATAAATGCAACAATGAAAGGGCCCGTACTTAGAGAAGATCATCACATAAATGCATCGGTGAAAAAACCCATACTTAAAGAAAACCATTGCGTCTTCAAGAAATATTAGTCGGGTCTTGAGGTGACGAAGCCTCACACACCTTAAGACGACGTCCACCGTCTTCAAGAAAAAATTAGTTGGGTCTTGAGGTGACAAAGTCTCGTACACCTTAAACGGACGTCCACCGTCTTCAAGAAAAAATTGGTCGGGTCTTGAGGTGATGAAGCCTCGCACACCTGAAACCGACGTCCACCGTATTCAAGTAAAATTGATCGGGTCTTGGGGTGATGAAACGTCACACACCTTAAGCCGACGTCCACCATCTTCAAGCAAAATTGGTCGGGTCTTGAGGTGATGAAGCCTCGCACACCTTAAGCCGACGTCCATCGTCTTCAAGCAAAATTGATCGGGTCTTGAGGTGATGAAGCCTCACACACCTTAAACCGACATCCACCATCTTCAAGCAAAATTGATCGGGTCTTAAGGTGACGAAGCCTTGTACACCTTAAGCCGACGTCCACCGTCTTCAAGCAAAATTGGTCGGGTCTTGAGGTGACGAAGCCTCGCATAATTTAAGCCGACGTCCACCTTCTTCAACTAAAAATTAGTTGGGTATTGAGGTGACGAAGTCTCGTACACCTTAAGGCGACGTCCACCGTCTTCAAGAAAAAAATTGGTCGGGTCTTGAGGTGATGAAGTCTCGCACACCTTAAGCCGACGTCCACCGTCTTGAAGTCAAAATTGGTCGGTCTTAGAGTGTACGGAGGTAAAGTTAAACTCTCTCACCCTAAGACAATTGTTGAATATTGCTATTTGTTTCAATTCTGCAAAAAAAAGAGGAGGGGACAAGAAAGAAAGTAAAAACACAAATAGAAAGGATGTTACGTATCAGAGGGCTGCAATCTTGAAAGTTTTATATCACCAACTTGGATTGATATAAGATGCCTTAATGAGAATAAATCCCTCAAAATAGAGTTTTAATCAATCAAAACTCCCTTTGATGGTGCTGGTTCAACATCAAGATATAAATTATTTGGTGAGGTAATGCAAATCTAGAATCCTCTACCGGACAGCATATAAGATCGCCTTCACAAAAAAAATCATCAAAAACAATCCAAGAATTTTTTAAATCCAAATTTTGGATATGTTATACATGCATGTTTCAGGCATCTATAGGATCAAGAGGATCATAATTTTGATACTCTCACATTGAGATATAATTTTTTTGGTGATATCACGTAAATCTGAAATTATTGATGCATCAAAACTCAATGTTGTTTTCGGGATAACACCTGAAAATATCTCGGTTGTATTAAATTATGAATTTTCGATATGTTATAGATATTTCTGTCTAGTTTCACAAGAATCAAGTGGCTTGTGATTTCATCCTTCAACTTCAAGATATGAAAGTTTTAGTAAAGACGCGCAAATCTGAAATTTTCAGCATAATAAAATTCAGGGCTAACTTCAAAAAAATTATCGAGATTTATATTGAAGGAATTAAAATTTGAATTTTGGATATGTTATAGATATCTAGGTCTAGTTTTTGGAATATCAAACGGTCCATAATTTCGATATTCCTACAATTAGATATGAATTTTTTACCACAAACATGCAGTGCTGAAAAAAAAGTGACGAAAACAAGAGAAAAGTAGGAGGGAAAGAAATTACCTCAATATTGTTGATGACTTGAAAACCCCAAAATTGATATTGAAAAAGTGAGGAAACTACCTCCTTTTATAGAGTTGTAAGATTAATGTTTTCTTCTCCAATATAAATTCAATTTGAAATAACTTCCATCTCCAAATTCAAATTGGAGATTGTTTTTTTCTCCAATATAAATTCAGATTGGGATAACTATCATCTCCAAATTCAAATTGAAGATTGTTTTCTTTTTCCATACAAATTCAAATTAGGGGTTATTTTCTTCTCATATACAAATTCAAATTGGGGGTTATTTCCTTCTCATATACAAATTCAAATTGGAGGTTAATTTTCTTCTTCCACACAAATTCAAATCGGAGGTTGTTTTCTTTTCTCATACAAAGTCAAATTGGAGGTTGTTTCCTTCTCCCATACAAAGTCAAATTGGAGGTTGTTTCCCTCTCTAATCTAAGCTTAAATTGGAAGAGTATTATTTCTGATTAAGTAAGGCAATGAAAAAGTCTTCCAAAACTGTTCGGAATTGGATATCATGTCTCACCAACAGGTCTTAAGTATAAAGATTCATGAAAAAAAAAATAGTTTTGAAAGACAACATCAATATGGTTCGGCTTTAAAATTTTTGAATGAGGTGTTCTTATGTATGGGAAATTGTTGAAGCACGAAGGAAACATGTTTAAATAATCATACTTCAAGGCTAGTCTCCAAAATATTAATTGTCTCGACAAGTCTTGAAGTAGGGGGCATTTGTGGGGGATGTAATTTTATTAAATTTAAATCCGTACAAAATTCGAATTATATTAAATTCAAAATATATTAGTCCCAAATAAATATTGCGGATTAATATAATTGAATTGATTATTTAAGTCCAAATATGTATGGATTTAAATAAGGCCCAATATTTATTGTGTTAGTCCATTAATTTGGGTTATAAATGATGGGCCCACTTTACTAAGCCCAAGATATTGTCATATTCTAGAGGCCTAAATAAGCGCCACATGTCAAATGACGTGGCATGCCAAGTCAAGTGAAGAAGCCAATAGGACCATGCCACATGTGAAAATGATGCAGTAGGCCTATGAAATAAAAGCCCATAAAAAGGCGCCATATCACTGAAATTTGATTGGTCAAAGAAAGTCCATATTGATCATGACTCTTCCTTTTCCACAAGTATAAATAGGGGTCTCATAATTCAGAAAGGGACCCCAAAACTCTAACAAGTAGCAGGAAAAAGCTCGTGGATCAAACTCCGCAATTTCTCTAAAAAGCTTAAGCAGTCAAAGCAAGTTCATCGAGATTCAAGATCAAGACCACAATATTCAAGAACGAGCTCAAAAATCCTTGAATTCAAGCACAAGTCAAGATCAAGTCCCTCAAATCAAGAAATCAAGTTCAAATTCAAGATCAAGCTTCAAGCCCTTGAATTTATATTTGAAAAGGCGAATCAGAGAATTCATAGAGATTGTAACACTCGCATTGAAATCAATAAAATCGATTGTTGTAATATTTTTCTTGTCTCAAATTATTTATTTTTCGATCTTGAAATTTTATTGTCCAACAATTATATGTATACCCACTGAATTATACTAACTCCCAAAAACTATTAATTCAGAATTTTTTTTCCTTTTATATCATGAAGTAATTTTGGTAAAAAGAACAAATTCAAAAATTCTTTTATTTGCATTTTGTTTTATTTAGGAAAGAATCCTAATACAAAGCAAAGTTAGTCTAATTAGAATTTTTTTTTGTCCAATTTAAGGTTTTTTGCGTCTTACTTTTATTAGGAGAGAGTCCCCCTAACAAAAAAAATTTACGCCTAATTTGATTTTTTTTTTTTTTTTTTTTTTGTCAATTTGACGTTTTCTTTTATTAGATTTAGGACTTTTTTATTTTAAATATTATAAATATAATAATATAATAATTGAAGGAAATAAATAAAAAGATAATTTTGTTTATAGCAAAAACTTTTAATGAAGGGCAAAAAATTTAAATCACTTTTCTAAGGGTCTTCACACTTTTAATATATTATAGATATAAATTATAGATTATAAATTATAGATATAGATTATGTGACATACTTTCTTCTATAGTTTATTCTAATAAAGAATGACAAACTTTTAATTTGAATTTAATTATCTTAATCTATATTTCATATCTTCCCATAAATGAGAAAATTTTATAATTATATAAATGTTATGACATTTTTAAGATAAAAAATTTAAAAAAAATAAATTTGTAATTACACAAATGTTATGACATCCTGTACACCACAAAATTATTATTAATTTGTTTTTTATCAAACGTAATATCATTTCAAATTAACTATATGTCACACAGATTGAAACTGAGTAAATGATAAATATCTTTATTTTGGTGTTTAAAGGTCATATTGACAAAGCATCAATGAGATTGTAATTGAATAAGCTATTTCCTTATATTTTAATGGTTCAAGTCCTGAGCTGTTTTTTTAAATTTGTCTTCAAAATTTACTTACAAAATCCAACTAAAGCTAGTATCTATTGAATACTTAAATTATTCAAAATATATACTTATTAGACACAAAATGCTAATGTGACAAAGTAAATATTCCTCACTTTTGTTAGACAAGTAAATTGACCCAAATAATATTTTGTTTTTTTATTTTTATTGAAAAAATTACACTTTATTTGTTTCATTAATACATGGCACTAAATAAATTACTTAAAAGAATTATTTATTAATTCTTAAAAATAATAATTTATTAATCAAAAGAAAAGCAAACTCATCCCTACTAGTCGTCATCTTCTTCACTCCTGTTTGTTATTTGAAATACAAGTCAGAGAATCATATTATCCTGGATAGTGCCAACGCCAAGCTTCTCGGCTGCCTTGAACGGCTTGCTGCACGTCAACCTGAAGAGCTTTTCAGGAAGCAGCAAATTGAAGTTGCAGAGATTAACAATTTGAAGCTTCTGGATTTTTTTAATTTTTCGCTAATTTATTTCTTTTTAGTTTTAATAAATGAAAAATTTCTTAATCAACTCACTGTATCTGTAAAAAAGAAATAAATGATTTTTTTTTCCAAAATCCTAGTCTTAATTAAAATTGACCAACATCCGTCCATCTCCATTGTTCGTTACCTCCGAACAAACATCACCATTCAAATGTAAACTCACTAAGCTTATTAGAAAGGATCAAAGAATTCAGTAGAATTCATTTGGGTCCTCTCGATTTCTCTTCGCTGTCGACTTCAAAATGGTTAACCACTAGCAGATTCCCTTTCGTCCTTAGTACACATGAACCAGTCTCTCTAAGTTCGGTGTATGGGGATATAATACATTGTCAATTTTTTTTTTTTCAAAATAGTTAAAAAAATACACTGAGTGGGAATACACTGGATATGTTGTTGTAGTTAAAAAAATAGATTTGAATTAATTTTTTAACTTATTTAAATATAAAATCCATTTTGTACAATTTTTTGGGCTCTAGTGCCACATGTCAAATTCTAATTCGTCGTCTTATCATAATTTCCTAGGTGAGTTACACACGCTATACTTTATGGACTAACGGTCATCTAGTGTTTAATGGGTGCATAAATTTTAATATTAAAGTATTTAATAGGTGCTAATTTAATTAAGGTGTATAAGTGAATTTTCTGAATAACTTAAGAATAATTTGTTCATAACCTAAGCATTTTGAAATTTTAATTTGTTTCTCCTATGTTCTATTTATGATGTACGTAGATCTTGCTAGGACCCAGCTTTCTCGACCTTTTGGATCTGAAGATTGTATGTGACACTTTGCTTTCACATTTATAACATCACATAATGTATTCTTCTTTATGGCGAGAGTTCTCAAAATTCTTGAACAAACCCAAAATTGGATCTGACACGATGCTTGGTATGAACTTTATAAATAAAATATTATTATGTAAGAAATGAAACTTTTAAAACATTTTAGATCTAAATGATACAGGTCATTTTATTGAGCTTACCCACAGAAAGTGAGAAAGATAAATAATAATCTAAATGATCTGACACGATGTTTGGCATGAACTTCATAAATAAAATATTATTATGTAAGAAATGAAACTTTTAAAAATCTAAATGATACAGGTCATTTTATTGAGCTTACCCACAGGAAGTGAGGAAGATAAATAATGGTTTGAGAACTAATAGCTATGTTAAATTTCATCTTAATATCATATTTCCATACAAACTGGAAATCAAGAACTTATAAAATCAAAGGCAAATATTCTAACAAATTTCTTGTTTTTATTTGGTTGCGTAATTACAACACTGGTATTAAAGGAGACTAGAAAAAATTTCCAAACAAAAGGAAAATCAATATTCATTAAAAATATGTAAGACTTCAATTTTCACACCTGATTAAGGTCACGATCGGACATAACGCTAGAAGCCATGTTTGGTTGAATTTCTTCACATTAATTTATTCGGTTAAAAAGATTTGGAAGGAAAAAATATATATTTTAAGAAGAACAAAACCCAATATCATCATCAATGAAAACTAAGGTGTGGGGAGGGGCTTTTTCACTTTTTCTGGGAGGTTACAGAAATAGAAGGAAAAAAGTGAGTATTGTAGTGACCTGTATTGGCAGAGCTAACAAGAAAAGAGAGTTTGGCTGATGCAAGTGCAAGGGATATGTTGATTTTTATTAGAGAAAACAGCCGGCTACTTAATGCATTTATTACGACTTCAAAGTATGTCTTAGAGACAACAAAAAGTTGTTGAAAAGCATTTTAACTTATTTCCTCTTAAAAATAATAAAGATACACACATTGCCCTTATTTTCTACTGATTTTTAATTTATTTAGCAGCCGACATACAATTTACAGTTAATATAATTTTGACTTTTAATTTATCATATTAAAAATGCAAAATAACTTTACGTATTAAGAATATATCAAGAAAATTGTGATATTAATTTGGTTGCCTCCCTGACTTGTCCTACCTATTGTTATTTCTCAAATAAAATATGTATTAAAAATATATACATGAAATCGAAGTTAAAATTATTTAAGAAAATAGTAAATAAAAAGAAAAAGATGAAGAACGAGAATTGTGGCTATTGAATTCACAGTATGTTCTAACGAAAATTATTCCCCTCACTGTATCGAGATTAATGAAATAAATCCTCCCATAATAGAATGATTCATTCATCGAAATAACGGTATCTTACACTTCATGAACAATGAACCACTCAATGACAGCAAATACACTTGAATTTTTTTATAAGAAAAGAAGAGTATTTACTTAAAAATTTTGTGTCAATATCTACGAAAGAATTCAATATCTATAATCAACAAGTGTTTCTTCATAAAAGAAGCAATAGTTCCAGAAAGTTACACTTTTTTGGAAATTATGTTTTTGGTTTTGCGGATACACAATGTATTGTGCGGCCACAGAACTCTTAGCAAACAAAACAGTGAATTAGAAAGGATTGTACATTGGGTTTGCAGTCAACACAATTTATTTTGTGTGTCTACATAACCCCTCAGCACAATTTAAACAGTGAACTGAAGGATCACATTCCTTTATTGTGTGTTGGGTGTGTGTCCACAAAATCATTTGTGCGGCCACACTTTAGAGGAAATTTTGGGTCAGAATTTTTGGATTAAATAATTATTAGACAATTTCGTTTAAATAAATTTTGTCTAAAATATAATATCTCAATCAATTATTTGACAAATTCCAAATCGAAGTTGAAGTCAAGGGAGCGACAACAATACGAAGCTTGCCTTCTTATTTCCTTATTAACAACATGGAGATATGCTTCTATTTTAAGCATAAGAAGTTCCTTTCTCCCATCAATGCGGGAAAAATACTTCTTCCATAAAGTGAGAGAACATTTTCACTTTTTCTCTATTTTTCAACTTGCCATTTTTCAATCACATTTCAACACTAGAACCTAACAATCCCACCTATGAATGAGGGATGACTATAAGATAAAGATATGTATATACAAGTGTATAATTACAAACAAAAACTAATTGCATTTGAATAGGTATATTTCCCTTTGAAATTTTCATAGTAAATTTATATCGGATGCACTCGATCAATTAGTAGATGAAATATCTTTGAATGATCAAACTTTGTTATACACCTAGACAATCAAGTAACACAACTAGTCTATAACTATCTATGATTCTCACAATTTTATTCGTTTCAATAATGAACACTTCCTGATTTCATGAGTGCATAGCCTTGAAAGGGCTTCCACTTCGCACTCATATAAGTGATTCCTAAATGTTTAATTCTGTAGATAAACTATTTGATCATATCTGCCAACCCAACAACCATTAAAAATCTTTAATCTTAATGTTGTATTCTTGTTTCTAAGCATTGTCGTCATCATGAGAATGATTTAACATATTAGACAATGTTAAGCTCCCTAAATAGGTAGAATTACCATCATGATGACTTGTCTTACTCCTTAAACCCATTTTTCTTGATGATTTTTCAACTACCTCTCTGGTTAGGCCTTTTGTAAGTGGATTCGATATATTATCTTTTGACTTTATAAAGTCAATTGTGATAATTTCACTAGAGAAGAGTAGTTTAACGGTATTATGTCTCTGCATATGTGATGAGATTTATTTACTATACATTGTATGTTTTACTATTCCAGCTTGACTATCACAGTGTATGCATACAGGCATCAAAAGTTTGAGTTAAAAAGGAATATTTTTCAAAAAATTTAGAGTCATTCATCTTCTTTATTGGCCTTATCTAAACTTATAAATTCAGATTTAATGATTGAGAGGTTGATACTTGTTTTTTTGGATGAATTTTAAGAAACTACTCCTCTACTTAGGAAAAATATATACCTACTTGTTGATTAACTTCATTTGATTAATTCAATTTGCATCATCATATTTTTCAAGTATTGATGGATACTTGTGTAAGACCCCATAAAATTTTAAGTCTAACTCAGCTCCTTAAGGTTTGATAAGAAAATCCAATACTTAGAAGAATTTTTTCTAAGTGTTCAACAGTATTCATATTTCAAGACTCCGAGCTTCGGGGATTTATTTAGCGACCTTTTCGACCTCCATTTTTTAATTTTCAAGTTGTGTTACGATGAGGAAAGACCTTAGTATGTATTGGTCATATTTAGAACGCATTTTGGGCGCATTTCAGTGGCTGAACTCACTGGTTTGAAATGCTCCCGCATTCCGGGCGCATTTCAGGCCAAAATTTCAGGGTCAACTTCAAACAATCATAGCTCCTTGTATATAATGAACTGGAAGGGATGCTATATATCAATGGAAATATCTTTGAGTCTTCTTTCCAATTCAATTAGTTTCATCCAAATCCAACATCGGAGTAAATATTTATGATCAATTTACTTCAGCATATCAAACCTATCAATAGAGGGACAACTGCGTCTTTCTCCCATTTTTAGGGGTATTTTAGTCTTTTGACCCACCCTATATATATACACAAACACAGTATTAAGGCTTATTTGGACCAAAATATATCCCTTTTCATCATTTTCTCTCAAGAACAAGAGAAAGAGTTTCAATTTAAAGACCCAAGTTCAAATGATTTCACCGTTAATTATCAAGAATCTTCCATCTAAGGTATGCGTAGTGTTCATCCATGGATTTATTTCATCCATGGAGCTCAAGAATCAAGTTTTAAATCATTTATTGTGAATACTTTTTTATGGTATGATTATGTTCATGTTGTATGGTTGCAAGTTGGGATCTTTATGTATTTTCATGAAGCTATGTTAGTATGTAAGTTGAAATCTATGAAATCAGTTGTTTATGATATCTATATTGTTGGATGTTGATAATCAAGTTGTTGATGTAGAATGATTCCCAAGTTGGAATCTTTATGTGTTATTATGAATCTATGACACCATGTGAGTTGAAAACATGTAAAACTTGGTTGTTCATGATGTAAAATCTTATGGTTTCACCTATGCCTAAATTGTGCATGCAAGGTGTTTGATGAAATGCTTGGAATAATAATAATCATGTTTTCATGACTTAAAAAGTACCAAGTAACAAGTCCATGCTCTATGCTTTATGATTCTACATGAATTCCACGTTATTGATATGTATTGTGGTTGTGATATGTAGTGAACATGATGTTGAAGTTAAGAAAGTACTTCCACGTTGAATATATCCCCTCCTACGTATGAAATGTTGAGAACCATGTGTAGTATTGAATCCCCTACTTATGATATTGTGAATCGTGGACTTTATTCCTTTGAGCAAGTCAGTTATGTGTGTCAGTTTCCTTCCATCGAGTCCTGGGGGTACTTGTACCCAAAAAATATAGTAGTGTGCCTAGAGCTATGTTATGTTGTCATGATATCTTCAGTCCAGCCATGTTCCATAGAATTCAGTCAGTCATGTGACTCAGGAAGTCTCAGAAATCTCATGATCTCAGTCAGTGTCAGATATTAATAGCATTCTGCCAGTCAATGGAATTCAATAAACTCAGCTCATGTATAGTTTAGTCAATCTTGTTTAGTCTCCTCAGATGGGAGTAGAAGTTAGCACCGGGTGAACCCACGGATGGGAACTCACCTACTTCTGATGAGGGTGTGATTCCTAGAAGCAATCCTTGCATTCCAGAACTATGTAGCCAACATAGGTTGAGACATCAACACTGCCAGCTTGAGGGTTGATGAGGCGGACATCCGCCGTTATCTTTTGGGGACACTTCCAGATTTGAGGGTCACTCACAGCTTGTCTTTACCCGTGGCACGGTATTGACACCCTTCCAATCAGGGAAAGGATTGGACCCAGTTCAGCTATATTAGCATACATGGGGCATGTCGGTTAAGCTACTACTTCCCACAATTTCAGTCTCAGCATCAGTAAAAGAACTAAGATAGTTTTTCAGACTTCAAGACTGTTAGATATAATCAATATAGATACAGTACAGAACTCAACTAGTTCCGTCAGAATCAGGACTTTCAGACATAGTCACCCATGTTATATTAGTTATCAGTTATCAGTACCATATCAGATCAGATTCAGTATTCATGTATCACAATATCAGTCTAAGTCTCATAATTTTGCATGTACTCTCACATTCATATTAGTCAGTTATTTAGCATTGTTCATGCATGTAACCCATTGCATATAGCCTACCTCACTCGTATACTCAGTACTCTCAGTTGTACTGACGTATTTGTGCTATGGTGCTTTCTTTTATGTTACACCATAGGTTCCGAGACACGAGATCCATAACAGTAGTAGTTGATCAGTTTCAGCTTTCAGCGTTAGTGGAGAGCCCTCATCTTGCGAGGAAATATTATTCTAATTTATCATTGCAGTACTCGGTTTTATTTAGTTATCGGAGTTAGTTGGGGACATGTCCCATCAACTCTCTTTTCAGATAGTTAGAGGGTTTCTAGACTATCATGTTTTCAGATAGTATTTCAGGTTGTTTTTGGGTATTTATACCCCACCAGATATTTGATATTCAGTTTAAACCTTATGGCCTATCAGCCTTTGTTCTACATTATGTTTATATATATATATATATATATATATATATTATGCAGTATACAAGTACAGATATCAGTCATGGGTTAGCTTGTGGTCCCTCGGGGTTATGAGCACCGTGTAGCATTTTGGTTTAGAAAATTGAGGCATTACAAACTTGGTTTGAGAGCCTAAGGTTCAATAGTATCCTAGGAAGTCTGAAACCCACATCTAGTAGAGTCTTGTGCTTGGGTGTGTTGTGTGTTATATTTATCTGCAGGAGGCTATGAGATGTTTTAAGAATAGTTTCCCTTCTTTCATATCTCAGATCATGCTATAGAAAAATTTTCCAAGAAATCTCATGTAGATTCTCATTTTTCTTCACTCATGTCAACTCCACTTTACTTTTAAGGTAACAAAAATAGTGAAGCTCAAGTCCTATAAATAGGGCTTTCCTAGACAATCCCTGTAGTCAGTTATGGGATTGACCACAGACTCAGAAATACCCCATCAGTCCCATTATGTTCCAAATTCATATGGATTTTATTCACGATGATGAGAACTCATTCTCTAACTTAAATTTAGATATATCATCAGATATCTTCTCAGAATCCTATGATAGCACATGGCTTAGAGTTAGAAGTATGCATCTAGGATCTTAGTAATAGTAGAGTGGGGTAATATTATCCAGATTGATCAGATTATGAATTCATGGGGATATTTGCACCAATCAGTAGGCTTGAATAGTGCAAGCAAGAATTTTAGTCTATTGACCTGAAATTAAGTATGAAGGTGTAGATGCGATATTAGTAGTATATGAGGAAATAGTAACAGATGATGTGTTTAGTAAGGAAAGCATGTATCGGAAAGAATGTAAGTACTTGATAGTAGATTAAGTGACCAAGTCGGTCCCTCAAATTCCAGTATTAGTGCCTGTATGTCTAGAGAAGCAGTAAGGGAAGACAATTCCCGACCCATTCTCATCTCAGTGTAGAGTTTTGTACCTCAACTATCATAAAACCCACTCACGCATTGTATGTCAACTCTATGGTCATGAACCATGCTCATGCATTTCCATTTTCCATAAATCATATACGATTTCAGTTCCCAGTATAAGGGGTCCTATTTTACCCCGCAGTACGAATCAGTTTCGTGTACCCAGTTTATTTACATGCTTTCTATAGAATCGTGTACAGTTCCAGTTTACTCAGTATTACGAATCAGGTCTCATGAATAGAGAAATTCCATACTCAGGTCATGAAACTCATGACTCACGTACTCACGTCACGCATTACAGTATACTCAATTTCCATGACTCATGCTATGTCCCTACAGATAAGATAAATTCAGACTACATCATGTCTATTCTCAGTTCAGCCCTTTTGGGTAAAACCACGCAGTTGATATTTTACTCCTCAGGTTTCAGTCATGTGTTAAGTTTAGTTAGTGTCCATTCATGCTTCAGGTCCTCCTGATTTAAGCCCTTCAGTAAGCTCTCCTTGTGAAACAGTATAGTGATGAGCTATTGCTTAGATGGGGGAGAGTAAATATTTTATGACTAAGAGAAGATTTCGTCTGCTTGTTTTACATGAGGGTGTAGTTATGAAGATAGGCTTGAATGTCATCTTAGTGTGCTGGTAGATGGCTAGCAAGAGGTTGTAACTAGAAGTTGTGAAAGTACGGAGTGTGAATGTATGTTCAGATCCTTGACTTATGTTAGCCCCATCACGTAACTATCAAAATTCAGTTACCAGTTACTCAGCTATCAGTGTTCCGGTATCTCAGTCTATAGAATGCTTAGTTCTCGTAATTCATGTTATGCACCTAATGGTCATACAAATTCATAATATGTCACATATACCCTTATTTTGGATTTCTCGATGAATCCTTGGGGTCGATGTTCTATCCCCTAGTCCTCAGATACAACGTTAGCCTAGTAATCAGTATTCAGTAAAGGACTCAGATAGTCCTATAGGACTATGCCTATCGGTTATCAGTTACGTAGCCATCAAGATTCAGTACTTTTAGTATCATCCTAAACCTCAGCAATCAGTAATAAGTTACCAGAACCTAACAACGGCTCCAGTATGAGTCATAGTTACAAATTTAGTTATAATGTCAGCTTTAGTTCAACAACCAGATCAGAAAAACTCAATTCAGTTTCAGACTTGCTTGACTATAGCGTACCGTTATCAGTTACTCAGTTATAAGTATTCCAATACCTCAATTTCCAAATCATGCAGTACGCTTGGTCTCGCATTCTCAAATAATACAGACCTCATAAATCTATGCTCAGTTACCTCATGTTACTAAATTAGTCCTTACCTCTATGCATGATAATCTACAGTTTCAGTTCAACTATTTAGGCTAAGCACAGTTTATCCTAGCAGACATAGTATTCAGATGTCAGCTATCTAATTAATTAGATAAGTTAGCATATTTATACACTCGTACTCAGCACCCATGTGAATATTTTAAGTAGTCTCAATTGCAATACATGAGGCTTAGTTACTTCATCTTAGATGATGTTCATAGGCCTTAACTCATCTTACCGAATCTTAATCAAGATACAATCTTATTACTCAGCTATCTCATATAGATAAGTTCATATAGTTTGGTCTTTCCACCTCTCTATGTTTTTGCACTAGCTGAAATCTCATGGAAGAATGTAACTATTCTCAGATAAACCATCCAGGTAGCTCTAAGCTCATCTCAGTCAGGTATCATGTCTCAGTTTCAGATCTCAGATATTCAGTCATAATTCAGTTCGTAGGTGCCTTGTACACCATCTTAGATTTCCCTCGATATCTCTTCCAAGTCCAGCATTCTTCAAGGGACATAGTGTCCCAAGGGGGAGATATACTATAACCCCTAAACTTTTATGATTTAAACATGCCAATCTCTTTTATGTAATAAATCCAGTTTGGAGTGGTGGGTACCCATAACTGACCCTCTATCTCCAATCTCAGTCGTAAGCTAGGTACTCATTAGCTCAGTTCAGTTTATGATACTCAGTCCATGTCCCATGTTACAACTTAGTCACAATATCCAATTTACAGTATTCAGTTTATGCATCATGTTTTAGACTCAGCCATATTCTCTATTTCCTATTCATGATTGTTCAGTAAAAGGATCTCGAGTTCAAGATTAATGACTTTATCTATCTAAAGATCTCTCCCATGAAAAAAGTGAAGAGATTCGGCAAGAAAAGGAAGCTCAGTCCCTGATATATCAATCTCTTCAAGTTTCTAAGTCGTTTCGGCAAGGTAGATTATGAGCTCGAGTTGCCTTCAGATCTAGCCTCAGTTCATCTAGTCTTCCATGTCTCTTTGCCCAAGAAGTGCATAGGTGATCCTACAATTATAGTCCCTATTCATAGCGTTGATGTTCATAACAACCTCTCCTATGAGGAAGTTTCAGTCGAAATCCTAGACTATTAGATTCGTTGACTGAGGAACAAAGAAATCCCTCTAGTCAAAGTTTTTTGGCGAAACCAGTCTGTAGAGGGAGCTACTTGGGAAGCAGAAGTAGACACGCAAACCAAGTACCCTCACCTCTTCTCCACAAACTTAGATCTAGCTTAAGGTAATAGTTCTCCTTAAGCTTATTCAGTTTAATGTTCAGATTTCAGTTACAAATTTGATATCCAAATTCATGCTCATGTTCCCATTATAAATTTGGTATCTATTACCATTGCATATTCAGTCATGCATTGATGTATCAGTTTAGTTATATAATTATGCATCAGATATGCATTAATTCAGCTCATCATTCATGCATTAGATATGTATGTTCAGTATGATATATTCAGTTTATTAATCATGTCACTCACGAGATCATGTTTCAGTCATTCATGTTCATATAGTCTTTTCTTTTATCTCAGTTAAGTCTCATTCGAGGATGAATGTTCCCAAAGGGAAGTTATTGTAAGACCCTATAAAATTTTACGTCTAACTCAGATCCTTAAGGATTGATAAGAAAATCCAATACTTAGAAGAATTTTTGCTAAGTGTTCAACACTAGTCATATTTCAAGCCTCCGAGCTTTGGGGATTTATTTGGTGACCTTTTTGACCTACGTTTTTTGATTTTCAAGTTGCGTTGTGATGGGGAAAGACCCTAGTATGTATTGGTCATATTTAGAATGCATTTTGGGAATATTTCAGTGGCTGAACTCACTATTTTGAAATGCTCTCATATTCCAGGCGCATTTCAGGCCGATATTTCAGGGTCAACTTCAAACGATCATAAATCTCTGTATATAATGAACTGGGAGGGATGCTATATATCAATGGAAATATCTTTGAGTCTTCTTTCTAATTCAATTGGTTTTATCCAAATCTAACATTAGAGTAAAAATTTATGATCAATTTTCTTCAGCATATCAAAACTGTCAACAGAGGGACAACTGCGTCTTTCTCCCTTTCCTTAGGGGTATTTTAGTCTTTGTACCACCCTATATATTTACACAAACACAACATTAAGGTTTATTTAGACCAAAATATATCCCTTTTCATCATTTTCTCTCAAGAACAGAGAAAGGGTTTTAATTTGAAGACCCAAGTTCAAAGGATTTCACCATTAATCATCAAGAATCTTCCATCTAAGGTATGCATAGTGTTCATACATGGATTAATTCATCCATGGAGCTCAATAATCAAGTTTTAAATCATGTATTGTGAATAATTTGTTGTGGTATGATTATGTTCATGTATTATGGTTTTAAGTTGGGATCTTTATGTATTTTCATGAAGCTATGTTAATATGTAAGTTGAAATATATGAAATTAGTTGTTTGTGATATCTATATTGTTGGATGTTGATAATCAAGTTGTTGATGTTGAATGATTCCCAAGTTGGAGTCTTTATGTGTTATTATGAATCTATGAAACCATGTGAGTTGAAAACACGTAAAACTTGGTTGTTCATGATGTAAAATCTAATGGTTTCACCTATGCCTAAATTGTGCATGCAAGGTGTTTGATGAAATGCCTGGAATAATAATAATCATGTTTTCATGACTTAAAAAGTACCAAGTAACAAGTCCATGCTCTATGCTTTATGATTCTACATGAATTCCACGTTATTGATATGTATTGTGGTTGTGATATGTAGTGAACATGATGTTGAAGTTAAGAAAGTACTTCCACGTTGAATATATCCCCTCCTACGTATGAAATATTGAGAACCATGTGTAGTATTGAATCCTTTACTTATGATATTGTGAATTGTGGACTTTATTCCTATGAACAAGTTAGTTATGTCTGTCAGTTTCCTTCCATCGAGTCCTGGGGGTACTTGTACCCAAAAAATATAGTTGTGTGCCTAGAGCCATGTTATGTTGTCATGATATCTTCAGTCCAGCCATGTTTCATAGAATTCAGTCAGTCATGTGACTCAGGAAGTCTCAGAAATCTCATGATCTCAGTCAGTGTCAGATATCAGTAGCATTCAATCAGTCAACAGAATTCAGGAAACTCAGCTCATGTACAACTTAGTCAATCATGTTCAGTTACCTGCTTCAGATGGGAACTCAAGGATGGGAACTCACCTGCTTCAGATGAGGGTGTGATTCCTAGAAGCAATCCTTGCATTTCAGAACTATGTAGCCAGTATAGGTTGAGACATTAACACTGCCTGCTTGAGGGTTGATAAGGCAGACATCCGCCATTCTCTTTTGGGGACACTGCCAGGTTTGAGGGTCACGCACAGTTTGTCTTTACCCGTGGCACGGTATTGACACCCTTCCAATCAGCGCAAGGATTAGACCCCAGTTCAGCTATATTAGCATACATGGGGCATGTCAGTTAAGCTACTATTTCCCACAGTTTCAGTCTCAACATCAGTAAAAAACTCAAATAGGTTTTCAGACTTTAGGACTGTCAGATACAGTCAATACAGATACAGTACAAAACTCAGCTAGTTTCATCAGAATCAGGACTGTCAGACACAGTTGCCCATGTTATATCAGTTATCAGTTATCAGTACCATGTCAGATCAGATTCAGTATTCATGTATCACGATATCAGTCTCAGTCTCATAATTTTGTCTGTACTCTCACGTTCATATTAGTCAGTTATTTAGCATTGTTTATGCATGTAAACCATTGCATATAGCCTACCTCACTCGTATACTCAGTACTCTCAGTTGTACTAACGGATTTGTGCTATGGTGCTTTCTTTTATGTTACACCATAGGTTCTGAGAAACGAGATCTATAGTAGTAGTAGTTGATTTGTTTCAGCTTTCAGCATCAGTGGAGAGCCCTCATCATGCGAGGACATATTATTCTGTTTCATCGTTTTAGTACTCGTTTTTATTTAGTTATCAGAGTTAGTTGGGGACATGTCCCATCAACTCTCTTTTCAGACGGTTAGAGGCTTTCTAGACTATCATATTTTTAGATAGTATTTTAGGTTGTTTTTGGGTATTTATACCCACCAGATGTTTGATATTCAGTTTGAACCTTATGTCCTATCAGACTTTGTTCCGCATTATGTTTATATATATATATATATATTTGCAGTGTATAAGTACATATATCAGTCATGGGTTAGCTTGTGGTCCCTTGGGATCATGATCACCTTGTAGCATTCCGGTTCAGAAAATCGGGGCGTTACAACTTGTCCTAATGCAAAACACCATTTTGAGTATATTTTAGTTACCCTAAACTTATTTATTTCTATCTAATGAATTTGATTGGTATTACTTGTGAATCGACTCAGTTTACTAATACTATATGCTATAACTAGTTGCATACAATTCATAAAATATATTAAAATTTTCAATACTCTTGCATAGTCCAATTGTAAATACTTCTTGATTTCTTGATAATATTGAAATTCAAATACTCGAAATTGTCAAGTACCTTTTCAATATAATGAGACTGTGATCATGTTAAGCCTTGTAGAATTCTATGAATTCTAATCCCTAAAATTACATCAACAACTCCTTGGTCTTTCATATCAAATTTGTTGGTCAACATACACTTAGTAGCATTTATGTCAGAAATTTCTCTACTGATGATCAATATACAAATAAACAGTGACTTTATAATTTGGAGTGCCTTTAATCTGAACATATTTGTCACACTCATTAATCATAAAGTTATTTGCTAACTTGTTTAGTCAAATTTTGCATGCCACAGTTTGGACGATTATTTTATTCCATAAAGTAACTTAACAAGTTTGCACACTTTCTTCTCTTTACGCGGAACCATAAAATCCTTGGGTTATTTTATGTAAATTTCTTCCTCTAATTCTTTATTTTAAAATATTTTTTCACATTCATTTAATGGAATTTGTATAACTATATTCCATCATCTATAATATCCAACATCCGAATAGATGTTATCTTCATTATCGATGAGTATGTGTCAAAATAATCAAGATGTGTCAAAATAATCAAGACCTTTTTTGTTTATAACATTTAATAACAAGTCTTGCCTAATATTTTTTAACAATTTCATGAACTTTTATTTTCCTTATAAAAATCCATTTTGAACATAAAGGTTTATTTTCAAGAGGAAAATCAACCAATTTTCAAGTGTGATTATTCAAGTTTGATTCAATTTCACTATTGTCTGCCTTTTATAAAAAAGATGATTCTATAGAAGATATAATTTCTTTAAATATTTGAGGCTCGTTTTCAAGTAAAAATGTCACAAAATATGATTCAAAAGAAGTAGATGTCCTTAGACATTTACTACATCTTGAACTCTTTTAGTTAAGTGTATTTGTTTGGTTCTTTCTAAGATCATTTAGATTTTTCACTAGATGACTCACATTTAATTTTATATGGATAAATGTGTTTTAAAAATTTTGCATAGTCTGATTCAGTTACTTTATTATCATGAATATCAGGATGTTCAAATTTGTGAATAAAAAATCAACATGCTTTACCTTTGTAGCATATCCAATAAAAATACGATCCACAATCTTTGATTCTATTTGACCCTTTTGCATGAAGGAACTTGGACTTTAATACCCCCAAACTTCAAAATATTTTAAGTTGACTTTTCTTCTTCCTATTTCTCATATGGAATAGGTCGTAATTTTTTGTGGGACACTCTATTGAGGATTTGATTTGCTGTAATGACAACTTTCTCTACAAATTTTGCAGTAAATTAGAACTCATAAGTAAGACATTCATCATTTCCTTAAATGCTAGATTTTCCCTTTCTACATTTTCATTAGATTAAGGTGAGTACGGAGCATTATTTTGATGGACAGTTTGATTTTTCAAACATCTCTTTTGAAAGAGATTCAAACACTCCACCCCTATCACTTCTTATCATTTTTATTTTTTTATCCAATTGATTTTCAACTTTAGTTTATATATTGTCCAATGACTTCAATTTCTTCATTCTTACTACTAAAAAAATGTAACAATATCTAGTGCAATTTTCAATAAAATTTATGATATATTTTTCCCATTGCGAGATGGTATATTGACAAGTGACGATTTTGCCATATATTTGTGCCTCTTTGCTTATGATTCTGTATCGTTAATCCATATTATTAGGCCAATTATCATTTAAAAGGTGTTGATTCTAGTTAATTTGATATGTATAGGAAGTTCTGATGAAAAGAAGTGAAATCAAGGTAAAATAGAGCTGAAACAAAGAAAATGAGCTGGGAGTGCATTTGTGCTTCACAGACACAGAGGTACAACGATGTGAGTCAAAGTCAACAACTCTTTGGGAACAAGGCCAATCAATTTCAAATGGGGAAGTAAAACTTGAGTAAACATCGCAAACGTAATGCCTTGAACGCGAACACAGAGAAGAAAAGGTGTCACACATTGATGCAGTTTTAGAATTTCACAATTTCAATCCCAATTCATGAAAAACTCGATCCTTGGATATTTCAAGACTATATTTGACATATTTCTCAACCTTGGAGGCTAGGGTTCTTGACCCAACATCCTTAAATTAAAGATCTTAAAGCTTTGTAGAGAATATTTCTTAATCCTTTCTTTATTTCATTGCTTTGTATTGAATATTGGGTCTAGATAAGTTCATGTTTGGATATTTTTGTTAGACATAATGTAATGTTTATGTTTTGAATTTGGGTTTTAATTTTATCTCATGATTTTATATTACTTGATTACTCTTCATTTATAAATGAGTTTTGCTTGTTTAAATTTATCTTATGTTTTTTCTACTTTAGTTGAGCTTGAAAGAATAAATTAGAGTGGAAATTGACCTCTACTTTGACTAATGCTTGAAAGAGATAACTGAGGCTGAAAAAGATTAATTTAGCTTGATTTGAAATATATGACCCATCTAATGAATTTTGAAACTAGACATAGTCAGAATTCTAATGTAGCCACGTATTGCAACTATTTGTATTGATATTTGTTGATAATGATCCTAGTCGGAAACTAGATCAAAATGCAAAATATTAAAATAAAGAAAAGGATATATGGAATTATCAAAAATCAAATCGAATTTGTGAGCAACAAAGGACTTTATACCTTCACCTCTTAATTGAATATGATAAAATAACAATAATCCAAACTCAATCAAAAGATGAGAAACCTAATTGAATTTACAAATAAAGAGACTAAATGATTGATTAAGCTAGAAAAGGTTAACATGAACAATATTAGGAATCCATCCTAGTCACTTAACTGCAATTACCAACTATGAACTACACTAATGCTAGGCTTCACTTAGAGAAGCTGCAAGCTTGAAATCTCTAAAATATTTAATTCATCATAAACTCTTCATAATCTAAGGAAGAAAATAACTAATATCACTATTTATAATTATTTTCTTTACAAAAATAGCTTATTACAAAAATAGCCAAAAAGTAACTATTTTAGAAATAACCCACACGTGCCCTTATATATTTCTCGAAAGGCATATTTATCACCTATGGCCTTGTGTATTTATTGTTTCAAGACTCTCTCAGGGCTCAAAGCTATCATCCATATGTGGAAGCTTCTCCTAGTTTTCCCCAAGATACCCATGCTCGTAATATCCCCCCATCTTCAAAAAGATTCGCCCTCGAATCTAAACCTTGCAAAAATATGAGAAGGACAAACAACAAATATATCCTCATAGCATGAGGGTTAGCACAAGGTTTATCAATCATACCAACTTTCCAAGAAGGCATATGTTTGAAATATTACCAACTATCCTTAGTATTGAATAAGATCTATTCATTATATAAGGTGCAAGAGAATTGGTCATAAGCAATATCCTGATACATGGAAACCACAAAGGTCTTAATGGAAATAAGAATCCTAAGAGATGATATCCCATATACATCAAACACAATTATTTTATTGCCTCGCAATAAGACCACACCAAAATGGTGCAATTACCTATAAGGGCTCATCCGAGTCAACAAAGTGTAAAAACCATATACCTCTACCTCTATAGTGATCAAACCCCATACCAACATGGGTATCATTGTAAGAAAAGAGGTAATAGAAAAAGGTGCTAAGGTCACTATCCTTATCTAGGGCGTGTGAAAAGATAAGGATACCGATAAACAAGGAGAGACGTTTTAAGCACAAAACAACCCTCTCTATCTAGAAACTTTCCAAAGAAAGAAAGTACAAAAACAAAACCATGCTATTAGAATAGTCAAGGGATCTATGTAATGAACCTCTAGGTCATTTTATGCATTTTCATACTATTTCACCATTTAGAGGTTTCCCATAAATTTCCAAGTGATTTATGACTGCTGGAGCTAATAATTTGATTGTGGGGTAGTTCATTTAATTTTTAGAGCCAATTTGCCATTTTGAAGTCTCAGTATTTTAAATTTGAATCAGGCTTAAACTCCAGGTTAACAACCTCGTATGTCAATTTTGATTGTCCCATATACTATGGAATGTCATTTTTAGGCTAGGGACCTTTGGTTTTGGTCTCGAGGCATCCGAGTACATTTTGGGTTATTGGTGGATTTTTGTTAAAATGGTGTGTGGAACTCACATTTCATTGAAATAATCTTGGATGGGAATTTCAATAGCTTCATTAAGTCTAAAGTGTCAAATTTGGTAGGGTAGCAGAGTTTGTCTGTGTTTACACGATTCTGAACGAATCTCTAGGGGTCAATCGGAAACATAAAAAATTTTCTAAGTTGCTAGTGCCTGGACTTAGATGGTGCATCCACTTAAGCAGACCTTTTGTGGCTTAAGTGAAGATAACTTTAGTGACTATAGAACTACTTTGGAGACCAGACTTGATCCCCACCTAGTCGCTTTAGTGGATGCCACAATGCCTTAGCGGAGGTTGCTTAAACAATACTCATCCACTTTACCAAAGGATATACATTGGGCTTGGCTACTTAAGCGACAGTTTGTCGCTATGTGACGACTGCTTAAACAGTCAAACAATCGCTAAAGTGGTCTTTACTGATGAATCAAATTCTCTCCTTTCCCAAATTTATCTCTTTTACACCAAGTCATAAGTCCATAAAACCCTAGGATACCTAAATAATTATGGAGCTTGATCATTGGGTGAGTTGAGAGTTTGTTGGGATCATTTCCTCATCAAAATTTTGTAAGTTCATTTTGATTTTTTGATTAATTATCCGCTTTAACCCAAATCCTTAATTCCTTATCAACGAATTTGAGAGGATATTTGTGCTCGTATATCACCCACTCTTAAGGGTAAATGATTTTAGATTTAGAGTGACTTTTTGGCAGTTTTAAAGTAGTGATTCCACAAGCGACCCCACATGGAATTTTTAGCTAAATTTTGGACCCAAAGCATTTATATGCAATATGGGTATTATTATTCTTGTATTAATGTTTAAATTATTATTTTGATAGTGTGTCCTCGTGTGGAGGCTTCTCAAAAGGGAAAATCTCTGATTTAGTAGACTTTTTTAGGCTTCATCGGCATCTAGGTAGGATAGGCTTACTTTTCTAATAGATTAATCTTTCTTAAGATATTAGTATAGTATTATGCTAGATTTGGGTTGGAGTTTACAACTTGGTTGAATGTTTAGTGAAATTTGAAATATTTAGCCAGTTAGAAAGCCATTTTAGGTAAGATTGACCCATTTCTCTTTTCCTTGAATTAAATTATTGCATTAGGAATTATTTAGACTTATTTAACATCTTGTAGTGGAACTTGAAAACCTTAGTCTAGTGTTGGAAAGAAATTGCCTTAGTATGGACTTTTGGGGTTAGCAGCGACCCCCACCGACCTTCTTTCAGGTCAAATATAATAATTAGATCCTAGTAGATCTAGGAGAACTTCTTCATCGCCTTACATATATTCTTGATCCTTGTGATGATTTAGACATCTTTTCTACTCGTGATTAGGATTGTTACCTTATATTTACATTAAAGATCGATTTGAGTCCAATACCTACTACACTTATGAAACTAAATTTCACGATTCTTGTTCGATATATATATATATATTGAGTCTGAAATTTATTATTCAATTATGATGTTTCAGATCCTGTTAGATTCCGGTGCTTATGGTATGAAAGGGATTCATATATATATGGTTTAGGTTGTCGGTTACTTTATAATTATTATTGTATTCTAAGGTTTTCTCTCTTGATTTTATCCATTGGTCTTATGTCATGACCCAAACCCAGGCCTGGCCATGGCGGGTATCTCAAGCCTACCATGGGCTTGAAACTACCCTCTTAACCTTAACTCCAAAGCATAATATTAATAATATAGCGGAAGCGAACCAAATCAATGATAGATAAGTAAACCCAAAAGAAAATCTAAAGAGTCAAAACAAGACATCAACAACATCCTAATCCTGCCAACGAAGAACTCTAAACCAAGAATACCAACTAAGTCGAGACATGCCCCAACTATGTCAAAAAGAATCCAAAAGTTATAACACAATAAAGAAATAGATGAATTGATTGGGCCTTTCAAAATATGAAGGCTCACAACTTCACAGCAAACCAACAAACGTACCGAATCACCTAACATTGCATAGGAGAAATAGAAAAGTCCTCCGAACCTACATCATGAAATGATGTAACATTGGGAGACGGCCAATGGGGCAAGCACTAGCATGTAACTCAGGGAAAGAAATAAAGTATCGCCATTGCTAACGCCATTGCTAAAATCTAGTCAAAACCATATGTACAATATTTATATATACATACATAGGATGTCAGGAGAAGGACAAGGGTCATGAACATGAAAGTTTAAGCCATTACCCTGAACTGTGTGTTCGCTCTATCCTAAAGGCACCTACAGGCTATATGGACACGACTCCTCCTATCAAAAGGCCAGTGCATGTTAGCCACATGTACTGAGGAAACTGAGGAAAGGCTAAAGATACCAGGGCGATAGACATAAAAAATATAATGCATATCTAGACACATGGTCGTATAGTCCCCCAACATCGGCAAACATTGTTTCCAGTGTAGGTCCTCCTGAGACATACACCTTCATGGCGAGCTACACAATTCCTTTTAAGCCTAATTTAAAATAGTTTGCACATAAACCAACCATTAACCTAGGAGTCATTCATTAAGGCATTTACCAACATGGTATCATCATACCAATATGCTTACAAGCTATTCTTATTATGCAAAACCAGAACATATAATCATTAGACTCCCACGTTTCATTTAAAATCCAAAATCATGGCCACCAAGGGCATTCCAAAACCATATTTATCCATTCATCCTTTAATGCAATGGAATGGGTTCAAAACAAGTTAAATTATGTAAATATCCATATTCAAAATTAAGTTTACAATGCGGGTATAGGTTAATGCCATTACCAAACCAAAAGTTCATCAATTTGGGGAAACCCATGTCACCCATTCCCATCAATATCATAATACACCAATTCAGTCCCAAAAACCATCAATAAAAGCATGAATAATCAATTTAAAACATGAGAAAAGTAATTCAAGTAATTACAATAAAAAACCCTCAATCCAATTTGAAACCCATCATTTCAAATCACATGAATATTCAATAAACGATGCTATAATTTAAGATTCAAGTTAAAGAAAGAGAAGCATGCATCATATATTGAAGAATTCAAACAGAAATTGAAGTTTGGAGCTTGGAGAATGAAATTCTTATGAAACCCTTGAATGTTATTGACTTGAGAGTTAGAGAAGAGAGCGCAATGTGTAATTTAATGAATTAGCTTTCCTGGGGTTGGCGAAACATTTAATACATTTTTAAAATAAAAAGGATAAAAAATCCCCCACCCCAAGCAAAAAAATAATGAACTGTACAAAATTTACATAGTAGCGTGGCACACCGCTATCATTAAGGGTAGCCTCTGTGCCACGCTCCTATTGCAGAACTTAGGTGGTGTGGCATGCCATTATCATGAAGGCTCACTGCCTCGGAGTCCAAAAATATCCCCGAACCTCTTCCAAAAATTTTGAAACTTTTCCAAAACACCCTTTTAACATCTTTAATTATAATTCACTTCAAGAATTTATATTATGCATGCGGGAGGGTAAATAATAAATTCATCAAAATTTTTCTATTATCCCCATTTTGAATCATTCATCCCCAAATGAGGAGTTAGGTCATTTTGAGCACGATAATAGAAAGACCATCAGAATACAAGGACAAACTCAAAATACGACAAGAGGAAAACAAAACTCATACCTTAAGGACTTTCATTCAACAAGAACGGGTACTTGGCTTTCATATCCTTTTCAGTTTCCCATGTAGCTTCTTCCACCTTTTGATTCCTCCAAAGAACCTTCACCGAAGCTACAACCTTTGTTCTCAACCTTCGAACTTATTTATCTAATATCTCAATTGAGACTTCCTCATAAGATAAAGAATTCGTAACACCAACTTTCTCAACAGGCAATATCAAACAAGGATCACCCATACACTTTTTCATTATAGACAGATGGAAATCAAGATAGATAAAAGCCAAACTTGCTGGTAAATCTAACTCATAAGTGACACTCCCTATTCTCCTTAGAATCTAGTATGGACCGATGTAGCGGGGACTAAGCTTCTCCTTCTTCCCAAATCTCATGACTCCTTTCATAGGAGAGATCTTCAAGAACACCAAATCAATTGCTTTAAATTCCACTCCCTTCACCTCACATCCGTATAAGATTTTTGGCGAATCTGAACAGTCTTAAGTCTTTCTCTAATAACCTTCACCTTATCCATGGCTTGGTGAACCAAGTCAGGACTAAATAACCTAGTCTCACCTACCTCAAACCACTCAATAGGAGACCTTCACCTTCTACTATAAAGAGCCCAAAAGGAGCCATTTGAATACTGGAATGATAACTGTTGTTGTAAGCAAACTCAATAAGAGCTAAATGGTCAACCCAACTACCTTTAAAATCAATCACACAGGCCCTTAACATATCCTCCAAAGTATGAATAGTTTGTTCCTCTTGTCCATCCGTTTGATGGTGGAAAACATTGCTAAGGTTCACATAAGTACCCAAACCTTTCTTAAATGAATGATAGAAGTAAGAACAAAAACTATGTACCTCTATTTGAAATGATAGACACCGTCGCTCCATGCAACTTTACTATCTCCTGAATGAATAACTTAACATAATCCTCTCCTGAGTAGTTAGTCTGCAGGCAAGAAGTGACCAGACTTGGTCATTCTATCTATAATGATCAAAATATAAAATAATATTGATTCTAAGGCCGCGGAAGACCAGTAACAAAATCCATATTAATCATCTCCCACTTCCACATAGGCAATTCTATCTCTTGAGATATGCCGCTAGGCCTCAAATGTTCTAGCTTGACTTACTGACAAACCATACACTTAGCAACAAAATTTGTTACATCTCTCTTCATATTATTCTACCAGTACATTTCCTTCAATTCATGATACATCTTAGTTGAACTTGAATGAACTACATATCTAGACTCATGAGCCTCAGCCAAGATTATTTCCTGCAGCCTAACAACATCAAGAACATACAACCTTCCTTGATACCTCAAGATTCCATCTCACCTAATCTCGAAAGACATAACCTTTTGTTGGCCTACATGATTCTTAATCTATATATGTTGGGATCCAAAAACTACTTCTCCTAGACCCCAGCACAAATATACAGCTTACCACTTCCTGAACAATCATCCCTCCATCCTTAAAGTCTAAAAGATGAACTCCCAAGTTAGCAAACCTATGAATATCCTTGACCAACCGCCTTTTCTCCTCCCCAATGTAAGATAAGCTCCCTATAGACAACCTGCTAAGAGCATCAACAACAACATAAGCTTTATTTGGATGATAGTGAAGGCTCATGTTGCAATCCTTAAGTAATTCGAGCCACCGCCACTGCCTGAGATTCAATTCCTTTTGTGTAAACACATACTGCAAGATCTTATGGTCTAAATAACTGTCCATATGCACCCCATACAAATAATAATGCCAAATATTTAAATCAAAACCCACAACCCACAACTCTAGATCGTGAGTCAGATAATTCCTCTCATAAAACTTAAGCTCCTGGAAGCATAGGACACAACCTTACTATGCTGCATCAAAACATAATCCAATCCCACATGGGACACATCACTATACATAACTAACCCATCAGTACCCTGGGGTATGGTCAAAATAGGTGCAGAAGTTAACTTATCTTTTAATTTCTCAAAACTTTCTTCACTAGCATCGAACCATAAAAACTTAACCTTTTCTGAGTTAAATTCATCAGTGGAGCAGTAATAGATGAGAAACTCTCCATAAACCTCTTATAATAACCAACCAAGCCCAAGAAGTGCCTAATGTCGATTCGAGTCGTGGGTTTAGAACTCCTTTTAATTTCTCCAACTTTCTGTGGATCCACCATGATTTCTTCAATAGAAACAACATGCTCGAGAAAGATCACAACACTTAGCCAAAATTCACACTTAGAAAATTTTGCATATAATTTCTGGTCCTTAAGATTCCATAACACAATTTGTAGGTTATTGGCATGATCATCTTTACTTTTGGAGTACACCAGGATGTCATAAATGAAGACTATAACAAAAAATCCAAAAACTGCCTCAACACCCAATTCATAAGATCCATGAAAGCAACTGGAGCATTAGTCAACCAAAACAACATAACCAAAAACTCATAATGGCTATACCGAATCCAAAAAGCAGTCTTGGGAATATTAACCTCCCTAATTTTCAACTGATGATAGCCCGACGGAGATTAATTTTTGAGAAACACCTAGTATCCTGAAGATGATTGGAAAGGTCATCAATTCTGGAAAGAGGAGGGTATTTATTTTTCACTATAACCTTATTCAACTAACGGTAGTCTATACACATCGCAAAAGACCCATTTTTTTTACACAAAAAACACAGGAGCACCCCACAGAGAAATACTAGGACTAATGAAACCCTTATCAAGAAGGTCCTTCAACTGCTTCTTAAGTTCCTTTAGTTTAGTTGGAGCCATCCTATAACGAAAAATGAAAATAGGACGGGTATCCAGTAGAAGATCAATCCCAAAATTTATTTCCCTATTTAGAAGAATCCCATAAAGATTATTGGGAAATACTTCCGTAAAATCAAGAACAACAGGGACAAATTGCAAAGAAGTGCCTTCAGAATTTGAATTCTTGACCCAAACTAGATGATACAAACACCCTTTGGTGATCATTTTCTGAGCTCTAAGATAGGAAATAAACCTCCTTTTGGGTACTAAGAAACTCTCCTCTCAATCAATCACAGATTCATTAGTAAAATAGAAACTGACCTTTTGGGTCCTACAATCCAGAGAAACATAGAACAATTGAAGCCAATCCATCCTAAGATCACAACAAAATCCATAATATCAAGTTCTATCAAATCCACCAACATCTCCTTATTAAGAATGGATACCACACAACCCCTATAAATTTTTCTAGTAATAATAGACTCACCCACAGGTGTAGAAACAGAGAAGGGGTCAGAAATATTTTTAGGACTAAAACCAAAGTGTATATCCACATAAGGGGTCACATAAGATAGGGTAGAACCTGGATCAAGCTAATAATAAATATTACCGGAAAAGAGTTATAACATACAGTAATAATATCTGGGGATCCTCAGATTTTGGATGAGTAACAAGTGTATAAAGGCAATTTCGGCCATTGGTTGTACCTGAAGTGATGCCCTTAGGTGTAAGAGCTAAAGAAGTAGTGATCGGGACCTTATTAGCTTCAGTGGCAACTTAAGCTATAGGATAATTTCTCCATAGATGACCAGGTTGACCACAATTAAAACAAAAGTGCCCCCCCTCCTTCTCAAAATATCCATAGTGAAGCTATCTATAAAAACGACTAGGAGGATAAGGTGGGGCTGACTGAGCTCTAATGGCTTGAGACTAGGCACCCTGTGCCTTAGGACCACTGCTATCCTTAAAATAATAATCACTCAAAGGCTAGGATAGAGAGAACTAGCTTTGAATAAGAGTTTCCCCAGTTATTTCTCTTAGTCCAGTACCTACCATCCCTCACTCTGTTCTGCTAATATGCACCCTGCTATGCATATCTAAACTTCTTGTTCTGACTCTCTCCCATCTTTACCTACTTTTTTCTCATTCTCCACTTGCTGTATATAAACCTTGCTAAAGGCTACTTATTCTATACTATCACCTTATTTAACTGTCGATAATCAATACACTTCTTAAGGGAGCTATCCTTTTTATGCCTGAATAACATCGGTGCACCCCACAGGGTCACACTAGATGAAACCCTTATCTAAAAGATCCTTTACTTTCTCCTTAAACTCCTTTAACTAACCAGATCCATACTATATGGAAGGATAAAAATCGAATGAGTGTCCATAATAAGATATATTCATAACTCAGTCTTCCTATCAGGAGGAACACCGGGAAGGTCGTCAGGTAAGACCTCAGGAAATTCATTTACCACCGGGACAGAATGCAAAGAAGGACCCTTTTAGTTAGAATCTTTAACTTGGACCAGATGATAAAGACACCCCTTGGAGATTAATCTCTAAACTCTAAGATATATTATGAACTTACCTTTAGGAACTTGGGAACCACCCTCCTACTTAATAACTGGCTCATTAGGGAATTTAAAGACAACCTTATGGGTCTGACAGTCTAGAAAAGCATAGCACAAGTACAACCAATCCATCCTAGTATGACATCGATGTCAATTATGTCTAATTCAAACAAATCCACCAAAGTCTCTCGACCACCCACAGATACCACAGAATCCCTATAGAATCTTCTAGCGACCACAGAGTTACCCACCTGGGTAGACACAAAAAGGGTTCAAAACACATTCGTAATCAAAATTAAAATGCATAGCCATAAATGGGGTAACATAAGAGAGTGTGGACTCCAAATTAAGTAAGAAATACATATCATGGGAAAAGAGTTTCAATATACTAGTCTCAATGATAGGATATGCTCAGAATTCTAGCGGGTAGTAAGAGAATAAAGATGGTTTCGACCAGTGCCAAAACTAGATGGTGCACCCTTTTGAGCTGGAGCTAATGAAGAGGAAACTGGAGCCCTGTTTTCCCTCGAAACAACCTTGGCCACTGGAAAGTTCTTAATCATGTGCCTTGGATGACCAAAACGGAAGTACTTATCCCTTTTTTCTTCACAGTAACCTCGATTAATTCTACCATAAACTAGTAGGGAGGATATGATAGAGCTGATTGGTCCCCACTAGCCTGAGATTGGGCACCCTATACCATATAGTTATCACTACCTTAGAAATGCCTGTCACCCAACGAATTTGGGCAGGGTGCACTAGGCATCGAGTAAGACCTAGAATTGTCCCACTTCTTCTTGGGCCACTTTTCACCATCCCTGATACTCTAATATTAGCCACCACTCTACTTAGAAAATCTAAACTTCTTGCTCTACCTCTCCCTATCTCAACCTATTTCTTCTTCTTTTTCTTTAGCTACTGGATATACACAACTAACCTGGAAATACCTATGTACTTGATCAATAAGGAAGCCTTACTTTCTAATATCAAGTCTCGGGACAACCTGGAAGCGAACTTCCTCACTTTAGCACTCATGCAAAAAACCATCTCAGGAGCATTCTGAGATAATTGGTGAAACTTCAAGGCATACTCCTTGGCTAACATCTTGCTTTGCTTCAGATTTACAAATTCTTCTGCCTATGCTTCCATGAACACTTGAGGAAAGAAACAGTCCAGAAAAGCACTAGAGAAATATTTCCACAGGGCTAGCTCGACATCATCACCCTTTAACTGATCCTATTCTTCATCCCACTAGTACGCCACATCTTTTAGCTTGTAGGAGGCAAACTCCACGCCTTCTAGATTTATGGAATATATAGAACAAAAGATTTTTTTAATCTTATTTAGAAAACCTTAAGGATTCTCCTCAACCTTAACACCAGTAAAGGTCGGAGGGTTCGACCTCATGAGCTGGCCAATCCTTGTGGCCTCAAAAGATGGAGTAACAGAAGTACCACACTCAGCTTGAGAAGCTACCAACTGTGCAAGCATATGAATAGATTGATGACACTCAGCATTCGTTACGGCAACCTGAGAAGCTTGAGAAGTACTGGAGCAAATCGGTTGAACTCCAGGAGGGCAATCAAGAATAGGACCCCCAGACTGAGTCTGGACCCCATAAGTGGAACGGGTCCCATCAATATTGTCTTTAGGTAAGACAAATGAGTTTTTATGATCTTCAGATTGTCGAGGAGGCATGATTTGAAAAGCAAACAAATAGGAATTAGAGGAGAGCTCAAGACCTTAGACTCTATAGCTAAAAAATAAAACACAAGAATGAGAAATATTTCTAAATGCCTCGTAGCCCCTCCCTTATGAGTATGGTGCACTACACACCCTTAAAAGAAACTATACTCGATACAACTTTATGGACTCCCAATTAACCATGGACCTATGGCTCTGATAATAATCTGACACGACCCGAACCCAGGCTTAGTCGTGTCGAGCATCTCAAGTCTGACCAAAATCAGAGATCACCTCCAATACCCAACCATAACTTCCCTGTACCCTATGTAGAATGGAGTTTGAACATATAACAGGATAAAGCAATAATAATTAAAGGACATTTAATAAAGTCCATAACCATAACCAACCAAATATCTGACCAAATATCCAATCGGTGTCAATCCTAATGCCAATGCCAATAGCAAGGGTGACACCAATACCGACACCAGCTATGCCTATAGTAGTCCCATAAAGTCTCTAACCGAAAATGAAAAACATTCGATCGGGACATGCCCCCGACCACAGCCTAAACCAAAGTCCAAGAAACAAAAATAATATAATAAAGTCCATTGCATGAAATAGAGTCTTCCAGAGTATGGAAGTTCACCACTTCAGTCTGACATAAAGTTGTCCTTAAATCCAAGTCATCGAGTAGGAGAAGTAGTATGTCCAGTTCTTGCATTTCGTGGGGATACAGTGCCCAAAGACGATTAGGGAAATGAATACTAACATGTACTCAGGAATAAGGATTAAATAATGACATTATTCAAAACCAAAGTAAATAACCATATACAATCACATACATACATATATATACCATGCCGGGAAAGGGAACCGAGTTTAGCATGCATTTATAACCTTTAACCTGGGTTGTGTAGCTCTGCCGTCTTCAATCCACCCATGGTCTTTATGGGTTCAGCCCCTCCCGCTGAAAGATCCCCAGTGCGTGTCATCCGCACGAACCGGAGAAAAACCTGAGATGACTAGTACATCTCCAAAATTATAAGTATGACATCATGCACATGGTCACCAATACCAAATCTCACATCGACAAACATGAGTTTCCAGTTTTGGTCCCTCCGGGACCTCCACCTTCCACGACTTTGCTAACACTACCCGCTTTAAGCCCATATTAAAGCCATTCACATATAACCAACCATTTTTCAAGGAGTCTTTTTAATTAGGCATTAACCATTGGTATTGTAATTCCAAAATTAGAGCTTGCAAGTCTATCCATTTTTGCCATACAAAAGCCATTAAACCAAGTTGACTCCAAAGTTTCCAATTAAACAAATACCATGGCCACCAAGACCTTTCCAATCCATTTAAAACCAACCAAATCAATTTAGGTTCCATTACCTTTAATGAAATACAAAATTTCAAGAATAGTCAAACTATGTGAAAAAATCATTCTCATTGGCATTTTAACAAATATGTTGAGGGCATATAATTTCCTAAACCATAACCAAAACCAAAACCAAGTATCAGTTGACTATTCCCATGAAACCACATGTTCAAACCATAATTATAACATGAAAAACCATAAGGAAAACATGGGAAAACATTATCCAACCATAAACAACCAAAACCCCCAACATCTATTTCAAAACAAAAATAATACCATGAAAACCATTCATTAAAACTTAATTTTAGTTGAACTAAAAATGAGGGAGGAGTAACATGCCTCAGATGCCAAGGAAAAGGGAAAGAAACCACCCTCTAGATCCTTAAATGACTGCCTTGAAGAAACCCAGCCTTTTCTTAAACCAAGAGGTTGAGAGAGATTTTAAGAGATTTTTAAGAGTGATTTAGAATAATAGGTTAATGAAGTCCCAAAAGATGTTTTATGTTGAGGGGTTATAATGAGTTAAAAGGGGAAGTGTCCAGAATACCCCCAACTTAAAACTATAAAATCACCGCAGGTGGGTACAAGTTGAGCAACCAATTCATCACCATAACATATGATTGGTACCATCCAGTCGTAACAAGAACAGAAGGTTGGACACCCACACACTGTCCACCATGCGACTCCACTGCCCCAGCTTGTGACTAGACCGTACGACTCATATGGTCCTGTTGTACCTATGATAGAAATCAAAGAGGTTAGACACTAGACAACATACGATTAGACTATACCACTCATACCCTATCCTCCTGACTCTTAGTGAGCCACTCGTACTCAGAGACAAGTAAAGTCACTAAGTTTCAGATTATGTGAAGGATTAACCCAATGACCCATTACCAAACCATATGACCCCTACCCACCTAGTCGTTCCCACAACAGAAACCCAAGCACCAATCATTAGACACCTTATGAGCTGGATCTTCTGACCCGTACCTAGATCATACGACTTATATAATGAGTCGTTACAAGACCAGTAGCTAAGCTTAGGAAATTTCCAAGGGTCAAAACCCAAGGTGTTTCAATTCTCCCCCACTTAGATCATTCGTGCCCGAATGATGGTTCAAGGCAATACAAGCGTGATTAGGATTCCACACACCTCTACTCTTCCCATTAACTTTGTTAGAAAGAAAATATACTAAGGAGGTCAATCTTTTCTTTATCTATGTTTGAAAATAAATATGTTAAGAGCAACACATACCTTACGCACTAATTTTCAGAGCAGAAAATAGGAATGGATAGTTTGACTTCATGTCCTCTTCAGCTTCTCAAGTAGCCTCTTTGACCTTATGGTTTCTTTGAAAAACCGTTATCAAGGCTACGTCCTTTGTACGCAACCGATGAACCTATCGATCCAAGATTTCTATCGGGATCTCCTCATAAAATAGGGAATCCAAAATACCAATATCCTTGATAGGCACAATTCGCGATGGATTGCCCATACACTTTCTCAACATAGAAATATGGAATACCTAGTGAATGGAGCTAAAACTCTAAGGCAACTCCAACTCATATGCAACATTGCCAACCCTTCTTAAAAATAAGTACAGACCAAAATATCGGGGACTAAGCTTTCCCTTTTATCCAAACCGTATTACTCCCTTCATGGGTTATACTTCAAGAACACCCTATCCCTAACCTCAAAATCAAACTTCCTATGCCTCACATCTGCATAGGAATTTGGGTGACTTTAGACAACTTTAAATCTATCTCAAATCAGCTACACCTTCTCTATAGCTTGGTGAACAAAATTTATGCCAAAAATATCCTCCTCACCAACCTCGAACCACCCAATCAAAGACCCGCACCTCTTACCATACAAGGCTTTAAATCAATCCATCTCAATGCTAGAGTGGTAGCTATTATTGTATGCAAACTTTACAAGAGGTGAGTGCTCAACCCAACTACCACCATAGTCAATTACACAAGCACGAAGCATATCCTTCAATGTCCAAATAGTTCTTTTTGCTTGCCCATCCATTTGCAGGTGGAAGGCAGTACTCAAACTCACCGTAGTCCCCAACCTTTTCTAAAACGACCACCAAAAGTGAGATGAAAATTGCATACCACAATTGAAGATGATAGAAATAGGTACCACCATCTCTTGAAGGTACAATCTCTCATTGTCCTCAACCAAGAAGTTAGTCTTACTAGCAAAATGTGAGCAGACTTTGTCATCCTATCCACGATGACCCAAACTGAATCAAACTGATTTCAAGACCGAGGAAGACCGGTAATGAAGTCCATATTGATCGCTCCCTATTGCCACTCTAGCAACTCAATTTCTTGATATAATTTCTTGGGCTTCACGTGCTCAACTTTCACTGGTTGGCACCCCATGCACTTGGCAAAAAAACTAGCTAATTCCCACTTCATATTGTTCCACAAATATATCTCCTTAAGGTCATGATACATTTTTATAGAACTAGGATAAACAACATAGCACGATTTATGCACCTCAGTCAAGACCCTCTCTCGCAAACTATCTACATTACAAATGTATAATTTCCTTGGTACCATAATTTACCATCACCAATAACCTCAAAGGTCATCACCTTTTGCGCACCTACATGTCCCTTGATCCTCATCAAGACAGGATCTAACATTTTTTTCCCTTTGGTTTCAGCAACAAGAGATGACTGCACTACTCCCTATACAAACACACTATCATTCTCGGAGTCAAGAGGCAAATTCCAAGGTTAGAAAACCAGTGATGTCCTTCACCAATTCCCACTTATCCTTACCTACATAATCTAGAATCCCCATGGATAATCTGCTAAGAGCATCAACAACCATGTTAGCTTTACCTGGGTGGTCGTGAAGACTCATGTCATAGTCCTTGAGAAGCTAAAGCCATCTCCTTTACCCGAGGTTAAGCTCTTTATGAGTTAAGACATACTACAAGCTTTTATGATAAAAATGATATCCACATGTACCCCATACAAATAGTGACTCCAGGGTTTCAATGCGAACACCATATCTAACAATTCTAAGTCATGGGTCAGATAATTCTTCTTGTGTACTTTCAACTATCTATAGGAATAAGCTATTACCTTGCTATGTTGTATCAAAATGCAACCAAGCCCTACATGGGATGAATCATAATAGACCACAAGCCCATCCGTTCCTTTAGGCAAAGTCAAAATTAGATCGAAGTTAGCTTATCCTTCATCTTATCAAACTACCCTCACAAGCATCCAACCATAAGAACTTTTCCTTCTACTGAGTTAACGTAGTCAACATGGCAGCTATTAAAAAAAACTCTCCAAAAACCTCCTATAGTATTAACCTAAACCAAGAAGCTCCGAATTTTGGTTGGAGTCGTGAGTCTTGGCTACTTCTTAACCACTGCAACTTTTTGTGGATCTACCATAATCCCGTCACTAGAAATGACATAACCCAAAAGAGTGACAATATTCAATTAGAATTCATATTTAAAAAATTTGGCATACAACTGTTGCTCTTTTAGGTTTTGTAACAGAATGCAGAGGTGATCAACATGATCCACCTCGCTCTTAGCGTACACCAAAATATTGTCTATGAACACAATAATGAATAAATCTAGAAACTGATAGAAAACCCTATTCATCAAATCCATGAATGCTGCCGGGGCATTGGTCAACCCAAACGACATAACCAAAAACTCAAAAATGCCCATACCAAATATGGAAAGTAGTCTTAGGGATATCCACTTCCCTAATATTTAACTGATGATACTAGAATCGAAGATCAATCTTGGAAAAAAACATAGCACCCTGCAACTAATCAAACAAATTATCTATCCATGGAAGAGGGTACTTGTTCTTTATTGTCACTTTATTCAACTACTGGGAATCAATACACATCTGAAAGGAGCAATCCTTGTTACGCATGAATGACACTGGTGCACCCCACAAGGACACAATAGAATGGATAAAACCCTTGTCTAAAAGATCCTTTAGTTGATTCTTAAGCTCCTTTAACACAATCAGAGCAATTCTACATGGATTAATAGAAATAGAACGAGTATTCTAAACAAGATCAATCCCAAACTCAATCTCTGTATCAGGAGGAACACCAGGCAGGTTATCAAGGAATACCTCATGAAGTTTATTTACCACCGAGATGAAATACAAAGAAGGACCCTCCAAGTTAGAATCTTTAACACGGACTAGATGATAGAGACACCCCTTGGAGATTAATCTCCAAGCTCTAAGATACATTATGAACTTCCCCTAAGGAGTTAGGGAACCACTCTCCCACTCAATAATTGGCTCGTTAGGGAATTTAAAGACAACCCTTACGGGTCCAATATTCTAGAGAAGTATTGCACGAGTGCAATCAATCCATCCCCAATATGATATTAAAATCAATCATATCTAATTTAAATAAATCCACCAGAGTCTCCCGACCACCCACAAATACCACACAAACCCTATAGACTCTTTTAGCTGCGACAGAGTCATTGACCGAGGTAGAAATCAAAACCAAAATGCATAACCACAAATATGGTCACATAAGAGAGTGTGGACCTCAGATCAAGTAAATAGAACACATCACTAGAAAAGAGTTACGACATACCAGTAACGATATCAAGTGATGCCTCAAACTCCTGGTAGGTAGTGAGATCATAGAGACGTTTTTACTAGTGCTGGAACTAGATGGTGCACCCTTTGGTGCTGGAGCTGATGAAGAGGCAACTCGAACCCTCTTCCCCCTCGAAGCAACCTTGGCCACTGGATAGTTCTTAATGATGTGCCATGGCTGACCATATGTGAAGCACTTATTTCTTACTTCTTTATAGTAACTCTGATGTAATCTACCATAAAACCTGAAAGAAGGATATGATAGAGCTGATAGCTCCCACTAGCCTGAGATTGGGCACCCTATGCATTATAGTTTTTTCCACTTTAGAAATGCCTATCACCTGATGAATTTGGGTAGAGAGCACTGGCCCCCAAGTAAGACCCATAATTTTCCCACTTCTTCTTTGGCCACTTCCCACCATCCCTGCCACTCTATTGCTGGCCATCACCCTGCTAAAAAAATCTAAACTTCTTGCTCTACCTCTCCCCTATCTCAACCTACTTTTTTTCTCTTCCTCTAACTACTACATATACACCACCAATGTAGAAATAGCCATGTCCTTGATAAATAAGGTAGCCTTACTTTTAATATCAAGTCTCAAGACAATCCCGAGATAAATATGACAATATAAAAATAGATTGACAAAACTCAGCATTTATCATTACAACCTGACAAGCTTGAGAAGAACTGGAGGGAATTGGTGGAACTCCAGGAGGGCAATTAGGAATTAGACCCCTAGACTAAGTCTAGACCCCATAAGTAGAATGAGTCTAATCAACATTGTCTTCAGGTAGGACAAATGAGTTTCCATGAGCTTTAGATCATCGAGGAGGCATGATTTTAAAAGTGAACAAATAGGAATTAGTGGAGAATTCAGGACCTTAGACTCTATATCTCAAAAATAGAACACAAGAATAAAAAATATTCCTAAATGCCTCGTAGCCTCTGCCTTATGAGTATGGCACACTACACACCCTTAAAAGAGACTCTACTCAACAGGCTTTATAGACTCCTAATTGATCATGAACCTAGGGCTTTGATACTAATCTGACAGGACCCAATCCATGGCCTAGTTATGTTGGGCATCTCAAGTTCGATCGGGATGAGAGACCGCCCCCAATACCCAACCATAAATGCCCTGTACCCTATAATGAATAAATTCCAAGCATATAAAAAAAGCAACATTAATTGAAGGACATTTAATAAAATCCATCATCATAATCAACAAAATATCTGACCAAATATCTAACTAGTGTAAACCCCAATGCTAATGCCAATACCAAGGTTGACACTAATACCGACACCGCCTATGCCCATAATAGTCCCATAAAGCCTCTAACCGAAAACAAAGAACATTCGGTCTGGACATGCCCCAGACCATAGCTGAAACAATAATCCAAGAAACAAAAATAATGTAAGAAAGTTCATAGCATGAAATGGAGTCTTCCGGACTATGGACGCTTACCTCTTCAGTATGACACAAATTTGTTTCTAAATTTAGGTTATTGAGCAAGAGGAGTAGTATGGGCGGTTCCTGCATCGCGTGGGGATATATTGCTCGAAGATGGTTAGTGGAATGAATGCTAGATTATACTTAGAAATAATGCCATTATTCAAAACCAAAGTAAATAACCATATCAATCCCATACATATATTATATATATTTATATATACCATGCTGAGAAAGGGAGCTGGGTTTAGCATGTATTTAAAACCTTTAACCTAGGTTGTGTAGTTAACCCGTCATAAATCCACCCACAGGCTATATGAGTTCAGCTACCCCTGTTAAAAAAGCCTCGGAGTGTGTTAGCCATACGAACCAGAGAAAAACCTAAGATGACTAGTACTTCTCCCAAAATATAAGTGTGACATCATACACACGATCACCAAGATCAAACCTCACATCGGTAAACATGAGTTTTTAGTTTTGGTCCCTCTGGGATCTCCACCTTACACAGCTTTGCTAATAAAACTCTCTTTAAGCCCATATTAAAACCATTCATACAAAACAAACCATTTACCAAGGAGTCTTTTTAATTAAGCATTGATTATTAGTATCATTATACCAAAATTAGAGCTTGCAAGTCTATCCATATATGCCATCCCAAACCCATTAATCAAATTTGACTCCAAAGTTTCCAATTAAACCAATACCATGGACGCAAAGACATTTCCAATCCATTTAAAACCAACCAAACCAATTTAGGTTCCATTACCTTTAATGCAATGCAAAGATTTAAAAAATAGTCAAACTATGTGAAAAAATTATTCCTATTGGCATTTTAACAAACATGTTGAGGGCATATAATTTCCGAAACCAAAACGAAGTATCAATTGACCATTCCCATGGAGCCACATTTCAAACCATAATTATAACATGAAAAACCATAAGTAATACATGGGAAAACATTATACAACCATAAACAACCAAAACCCCCAACATCTATTTCAAAACAAAAATAATACCATAATAATACCATGAAAACCATTCATTAAAACATGCTTTTAGTTGAACTACTAATGAGGGAGGAGAACCATGACTTAGATGCTAAGGAAGATGGAGAGAAACCACCCTTTAGATCCTTAATTGATTGCCTTGAAAAAACCCTAGCATTTTTTGAACCAAGAGGTTGAGACAGATTTTAAGAGATTTTTAAGAGTGTTTTATTTAGAATAATAGGTTAATAAAGTTCCAAAAGATGTTTTATGTCGTGGGGTCAAAAGAAGTTAAGAGAGTAAATATCTAGAATACCCCCAACTTAAAACTCTAAGATCATCGCAGGCGGGTCAGAGTTGACCCACCAACTGGTCACAACAAGATACGACTGGTACCGTTTTGTCGTAACAAAAATAGAAGGTTGGACACCCATACACTGTCCCCCATACAAATCCACTACCCCAGTATGACTCATATAGTCCAATATTACCTAAGATAGAAACCAAAGAGTTAGACACTGGACAATATATGATTAGACTATACCACTCGTACTCATCCTCAAACCTCTTAGTGAGCCACTCTTACTCAGATCCAAGTCAAGTCACTAAGTTTCAGATTAAGTGAAGGATCAAACCAACGACCCATTACCAAACCATATGACCCGTACCCACCAAGTTATACCTACAACAAAAATCCAACAACTAATGACTAGACACTTTACAATCTGGGTCAACTAACCTATACCTAGATCATACGGCTCGTATGAAGAGTCGCTACTAGACCGGTGAGCTCAAAGCTCAGGAAAATTCCAAGGGCTAAAACCTAGGGTGCTTTAATTCTCAAATACTTGGATCATTCATCCCCGAACTATGGGACAAGGCAGTACAAGCACGATTTAGACTCCACACACCTATATTCTTACTTGTAGCTAAGTTAGAAAACAAAGATACCAAGGAAATCAATCTTTCCTTTAACTAAGTTAGAAAACAAAGATGTTAATAACAACACAAACCTTACGCATGAATTTTTAAAGTGGTAAATATGAATGGATATTTGGACTTCATGTCCTCTCCAGCTTCCTAAGTAGCCTCTTTAACCTTGTGATTTCTCCATAGACCTTTATCGAGGCCACGTCCTTGGGTCACAACTGACAAACCTTTTGATCTAAGATCTCTACTAGGATCTTCTTATAAGATAGGGAATCTAAAATACCAATATCCTTGATAGGCAAAATTTACTATGGATCACCCATACACTACCTCAACATAGAAACATGGAATACCGGGTGAATAGAGCTCAAACTAGAAGGAAACTCTAACTCATACGCAATATTTCCAACCTTTCTCAAAACCAAGTACAAACTAACATACCGGGGACTAATCTTCCCCTTCTTCCCAAACCGCATTACTCCCATAATGGGTGACACCTTCAACAATACCCTTTTTTTATCCTTAAACTCTAATTTCCTATGCCTTACATCGACATAGGACTTTTGCTGAATTTGGGTAACCTTACGTCTATTCCAAATTACCTTCACCTTCTTTATAGATTATTGAACCAAATCCGATCCAAATATATCCACCTCACCAACCTTAAACCACCCAATCAAAGACCTGCACCTTCTTCTATACAAGGCTTTAAATGGAGCCATCCCAATGCTAAAGTGGTAGCTATTATTATACACACACTCTACAAAAAGTAAATGCTCAACCTAACTGCCATAATAGTCAAGCACGCTATCACGAAGTATATCCTCTAACATCAAAATATTATTTTCTGCTTGCACATCTGACTGCGGGTAGAAGGCAGTACTCAGTCTCAACTTAGTCTCTAACCTTTTCTAAAATGACTGCCAAAAATAAGATGAAAACTGCATACCACAATCGAAGATGATTGGCTCTTGCACATTTTCATTAATCCATAAACACAGGCACTTAAGTCTAGAACTGATAAAATTCGAGTAAAACATAGAATCAATCACTATACTAGGGGGCAAGATATGACCGTGACTTAACTCTCAAATTTCATGATTTAGGGAGCATTTCCTGGCCCACACCTTGGAATTTGAGATTGGATATCTTAGTAAATTGAAGAAGTTCTCAGACTCAGCTGTGATCAATCTTTCTTAAAGTTTGATTAACTATATGGGAAAAACTTAGTTCTACCTCAATACCTCAAGTAATGGTATAGAAAGAATCTGAGGATGAGAATGAGGAAGTAGAGAGCAACTAATTTTCTTGTAGTAGAGTTGAGACCTATTCTTTATATCTTTCTTGATCCTTGATTTCTATTTTAGAGAAGACCCTCTCCTTATAGTGGCTGAACGCTCCTCTACTCCCTTCTAGTCACTTCCTAAAATTATGGATCCGTCGCCCACCTCTGATCAACATTCCAATAATCCAAAGTCAGGTTAAGACGTCGACTTTGACAGGGGATATGAAAAATAATTCCTATCCTTAGAAGTAAATCCCACTAAACTACACTTGTATGCTTGATATGAAAAGTAGAGTCAAGTGGAGTCAATTCTAAGTATGTAGGCCCCATCACTTGCTCATCTCCCTCTGTTGGGGATCTTACAGTAGCAACGAGTCCAGCAAAATTGAGCCCTAAAATAGATTTTGAAGGTTTGATGCTAGCCTTGTTGACTTGGCATTAGCCGATTCAAGACATCCTCGCAAAGAGTAGCGAGTCTCACTTTACAGAACTCATTGCTTTTGACCATGACCCCTAACTTGACTATTGTGTCTCAGGAACCTTTTCAATATGGTCTAGATTGCACCTTACACTTTAGCTGAGTCTAACAAGGAAAATAATTCTGGATTATATATCTTTTGGGAACTAAAAGAGTGGTTGGTTAAAGGAAAAGGGAAGGTCTAAGATTATTTTCACTAACTGAGTCTGGAAATTTAGCACTTAAGCCGATGTATCCATCCCTATATTGGAGACCTTTTTTCATCAGTCTAACCTACTATTTTGAGAAAGAATGCTTTGCATTCCAAGTGTGATGCCATACCATAGCTGTTAGAGTAAGAGAGAGTCTAAACAACCATACTAGCACCTAGGTTCTGCCTTCTCCTTGTCAAGTTTTGCTTTTGATCTCTCTCTAAGTCTCTAGTTTGTTACCTTAATATATCACTCCAGTGCTTTGGGTAATACAGACCCTCTGCCATCTATTGCAGTAGAGTTTTTTCATGGGTAGGGAGGGGGGGAGGGGAGAGGGGGCTAAGCACAGTTCTTTGAATTAAAGGTTGAATGAAATTGATTCTTTTTTAGATAGAAAAATTGACTTTAGCAGCTACTTTTTCTGAGTCCACACCCAATCAGAGTAGTCAGTGTGCTAAGGGTTGGTGCTTACAAAAATATCGAGTCGACGGGGTTAAGTACCAGTAGTGACAATAGCAAAGGGGGGATGGACACTAGTTGTGGGAGTGGAATGACCTGGAAAAGGAACTGTCTACCAGTTAAGAAGCTAGACATCAAGTAAGTGGTTTGATGAGGATAACTAAGATGACATGCCAGAGTTGGCCTTGCCTTTTTTATAGGCCTCTTAGGATGTATTGACTGAATCACACTTTTGGTCTAGTCAGTGGAACCGGTGAACCACGTGAGCTGGTTAGATATGTGGGGCTGACCTAATAGCTATTTTCTGACTAAACATACCAATAGTCACTAGTCTTTCAAGTAAGCCCACCTAACATGAAATTCAAGCCTTTCACTTCATTGTTCAAGTCTTGCATTCTGAGAAAAGGGTACAAGTTGGGTATTCATTTATCAGAGGCACACTCATATTTTGAGGAGGAGTCCTGATATGGTTAATTTCCTTTCAAAGATGAATTCTCTCTTTGTATATTAAAATCCGACAGAGTCTTCTTCCTGCTTATGCCCTGGGTGGGTCAAGTCTAATTTGTCCTACCAGAACCGCAATTATAATGAATTTTTTCATTTGAAAAGAAGCCTTTCAAGAAAAGACAATATAGTTGCAAGTTGCTCAAGTAGTGGATTGAAGACAACATAGGAAATTTGGAGAGGAGGCTACAAGTGCTGTGGAATGAGAAAGAAAATCTCGTTGTGTGGGTTTCCAACTTCGGTGTCCCGAAAAACCACTAGAAAAAAAATTCTCAAAATAGTTACTTTTTATTTTTGGTTGACTTTTAGCCACGTGCGGCGGCTATGCGCATGTGTCCTGATACTTATTCCCGAAGCCCTCAAAAGGAGTGTGAGTGGGTTTGTTTTCATTTTATGAGAGGGTGGATTAATGAATGACTGATTCTTGATTCTTTTCCTTTGGCCACCCCTCTTATAAAAGGCGACGGTTGCAAAGCAAGGGATTAAATAGTGGTCGACTGCCACCTTTCCACTTTGGATTCTCAATTCCCCTAAAAGAAATATCGATCGTCTCCTATAGAGAAGAAAGAAAGGCTAGCAAGACAATAAAGTCCCAGGGTATGGAATCCCAGAAAGAGGACATAAACTTGGCATGCTGACGGTACTTCTTGGACACAGAGGTTTTTGAAATCTATAAGAAGTAGAGCCATCTCTCAAATTATATCCTTGATTTGAGGTAGTTCCTTTTTTTTTTGGTATACCGTTCTGCTCTCAGAGCGAATGAACAAAAATCTTTCCAAATATCATGAATATCCTTCCCCCCTAATCTCATCATCTTCCTATTTATATGCCACAACTTACTTCGACATTTTCAATTTCCCATAAAATTTCTGGAGCTTTTTTTTTTCCATTTTTGGGAATGAGTCAAATGACTTATCCCTCGGTCTATTTGGAATAGACCAATTGCCAGATCTACCTCACCACTTCTACCAGGACCAGAATTATTATCCCTTCCCGATGGGTCTACATCCATCCCTGAATGTCGTCTTCACAGAGTGAATTATGATATCAGGAATAGTGGTATATTCACATCTCATCAGGAGGACAGGGGATATGGAGCATGGAGGTTCGATTACTCTTCAACGCATAATATTGAGAATGCTCATTCAATGAGCATTCTAAATTAGAATAAATTCAGCAGCGGATCGCAAAATCTTGATGATCTTCTCTATCTAACCCACCCCCCGAGTATATGCTTCAACAGGAATCACAAAAGGGTAGATTAGAAACCTCTGGTAAAATGCCCGCCCATTCACGATCTCGAATGAAACTATCCATGGAATCATATGCCGTGTGAAACATATATTATCTACCAACCCACTAAAATGTAAATAGGGATTAGTTCCTTGTCAGGTAAGTTCTGAACTGTATGAAAGGCGTAATAATCAGGGTACTATCTCAGAGAGGGGCCCGGTGAAATAGACATGTCTGTGAAGATGCGAGTGATGCAAACACTAGTGAGTATATTAAGTAAATTAAAGAGATACTCACTGGTGTGAATTGTACAGGATAGAGCCCTGGCCTTGGAAGCTATCCATTCAAGCCTAAGTCTGCTGGGTTGGATCAAACTAGTAGGTTTGGTAGGAAGATAATGGCATAAAAGAAGCATTCCACTTTTGGAAAGAGAAGAGTCAGTCTGATTATAGATCCCTCTATCTTGCACAATATCATACGAAAAAACAAAGGGGGATATGAGATAACCAGCGAGCGAAGCCCTCAATTTAGTGGCTTCCCTCAACCTCTTATTTCATTTCTGCTTAAGATCAACTCACTCTTATGTTTGAGAGGTGAGACAGTCGTTTTCAATAACCTAACTTGAGTTGGGGTCGAATCTATAAGGAGCGAATTATAAATTTTAAGTCCTGTGGGTGCTTTAATTACTAAAAGGTTACCTGGAATGCTAATAAACATGACATGTAAAATAAAATGGGGGGAATTAGTTTGGGATTGGTTTTTAACAAGTTTTGATTAACAATGCACGAATATGACACTTTTAATTTAAAATCAAGATTTAAGGAGATCTTTGGATTATGTCGACTTAAATATAAAAGTATGTGGGTTGATGATGGTTTAACATGAAGTTTAGTTGTTAACTAAAGGATAGGCTAGGTCGAAGGTCATTGTGGTCAATCTTCCAATAAAACCACAATTATTTCACCCATTGGCTCTTTCGAGCACCTAACAAATGTACCATTAGTAATCACCAAAAACCTCAATCAAGCATCCCTATTTCAAGGATGATGCTCTTGACATGATTTACACTCCAATTACACTTATTTTTAAGATTACAAAAGGTAGTAAACCATAGACTTAATTGTCCACCATTGCCTTGTCTCCCCATAACCCTTTTTCAAGGATGTTATGGGTTACCATATGCTCACCTTCATCCCTATTTCAAGGATGAAGAAGGGTTTCTTGAGTTTGAGGTTTTCACCCATCAAACCCATTTGGAGATTTGGGATTTTCACACATAAATTCAAACTCATAAATTCAAGAAATAGTGGAATCCATACTAAACAACTAAAACTCATGCAAACACAACAACACCCATACACAATTCCACTTTAGTTCAACATAATACGAAGACTAAATTACTTAGCTACTCAAGAAGTAAGTAAAGAGAGATATACCATGCGGATTATCCAAAGCATTCATTCTTCATAAAATTACTAAAAAATCAAGCCTCCAAAATTAATTATACACTTTCCCAACTAGGGTTTCTCGCTTTGAAATAAAAAATGTCTATGTGGTAAGCAATACACAAATAAGAAAGGGGTTTTTTCCTATATGAGGTCTAAGATTCTTCTATACAATTTTTCAAAACTGCCCTGGGTCATATTCCCGCTAAACTGCAATTATGCTATTTCTACCGTGATCACGGTTGTGCTCTGCAATCGTATTACGCTGCCCATCTTGACTAACTGCGACTGTGGTCATGATAGCTAAGTCTCAACTTTGCCTGGTCTTTAGCTACACTGCTTTTGCTTCCATTTGATCCCTTTTTAGCTTTAATCCACATGTTTTTATCTTCTCAACTCCATATCAACACAATGTCGATATTAGTGCATTGCATAACAATGTCTCATTTAATTCTACAAAGCATAATAGTACATATGAATAGTTAGTGAGAATGAGTGGTAAAATCACCACTCATCAACGCCCCTATTTAAAACCTTTCTTGTCCTCAAGCAACACCACCCCTTACTATGAGACAACTCCCCATGTATGCCCACATATTAGTTCCAAATGATCCTGATGACTCCAACTTGATTACTACAACAAAATCTTTTTACACATGGGAAAAAAGATTTTGATGACGCCCCTCAACATAAAATGGAGTACTGGAGGATGCAATAGACTTTGAGGAGCAACCGTGCAATAACGACTAACACTTTAAAATTGACTCAATTTTCAATTTTTACCACTTTACACTCCAATTGTCTCAATTTTTGGAAGATGAAAAAATCATCCAGCTCAACTTGTTAAGATGCCTCTTCACAAGAATTTTTTTTCACACACCAAGTTATCAATCAATCAATAAGGAATTTAAGTGTTTCACACACTCTCTCTCAAGATATTCTCAATGTTAACAAGTACCATGCCATAGGATTGCCCCTATTTTCAATCGCCACGACAACAACCGCACTTTGTTGGGAGTCATAATAGACTTTTTGAGTTTGTAATGTAGGTTTAGGATAGGGTGGGATATCAACTTAGGACAATAGAACTAGTCCCTCCTTGAACTTCTACATCATACTCATTTCACATTTTGCTATTTGGCCACTTCTTTTCCTTTACTATTGAGCTTACTTTTCCTTTTTCTTGGTTTTCCCACTTCTTTTTTTTTTGTGCATAAATCATGCCTTTATTTCCTTTGTTAGATATTTTCTTTGTTCTGACCATTTTACTTTATTTGTATAAGCTTGTAGGCACTTTCTTATGATTTTATTGCCCAACTAAACCTATTTAAATTTCCAATACCCCAACTTAGGCTTTTAGTCTCAATTTGTATTCTTAAGTTCAAGGAGGGTAGGGTTCAAAAGAGGAAAAATAGAAGGATCAGGGCTTGTAATGTGTTTGTCAAAGAAAAGTCCAAAGGCTTATAGAGGGTGACTAGGGGTAACTCCTATGTATTGGTAGGATTTTAGGCTAAAGTTGGCTTCCAATGTCACAAGATGGCCTATGATCATTTTACCAACCAAGCACAATTAAAATTTAGATTTGAAAGACTAATGGGGAAAGTTCTAGATGGTATAAGTACACATGAGATATAGACAAATAAGCTCACACACATGGCATGTGAATTTTGTCAAAGGGGTTCAATTATTTCTCCCACTCGAGAAAAAGATGGAGTATTCACTATTCTTCTGAAGTCAATTTCCAGAGTCATAGAAATAGAAAAAGTTTTATCACAAAGTTAATCACGTCCATGCCCTTGAATTTCACAAAATTATTAGATAGAGGGGGTTGTTTATTTTGCATCTACACCATGCATAATTTGCTAATCATGGAAACAACCCAAGTTATTGTCTTACATTGTGGCTCTAATACGGACGAACCACCCACATGTCTACTCAGACTTCTCCAATGGGTATGAATGCGATCCCAATTTATCAATGCCACAGGTACTCAGACTTCTCTTGTATTTATAACCCTAATGCCATGAGTACTCAGACTTCCCCTGCATCCATGGATAAAACCCAATTATGATGGTTTACCCTTAAGAATGTCGTCACTCAATATATCATAGGGAAAAGTTCAACCATAGCTAAGAAAACCTAGGTAGACTTGCCACACCCCCAACTTAAAAGCTTAAAGTGCCCTCACTGAAGTAAATTTAAGAGGCATAAGGAATGAGAAAGGCTCCTGTAGATAGTAGGCAGTGTATGAGTTTGATGCTGTGATTGCGTCAATAGGTTTGCGATCGTAGAGCAATAATCACGGTCTGCTGTCCATGATCACAGTAACTTAGACTGAATTCCCCTGTTTTTTATTTCCTGCACAGCTGCTAGTTTTCCAGATCTATTTTCCCTTGTTTTTTTGGGCACACTACTTATGTTAAAAGACCTATAAAACATCAAAACAAACACAAAATGAGTCAAAGATGGGTTTCCTCCCATCAAGCACCTATTTTAACATCACGACATGGCTCTCTCTTTTCACCAGATAACATCTTTGAATTTAACACACTCCACCTTGGCCACCATAGGGATTTTCTCATTGTAGTGCTTCGCCCTTTGATCATTGACTACCAATTTCTTCCCTTCATTATCTTTTAATTCCACGATACCACTTGGGTGGATATTAGAAATCATAAATGGTCCCGACCATTTCGAGTGGAGCTTCCCTACAAAGAGTTTCAAATGGGAATTATAGAGGAGTCAATTCTCACCAATATAGAATTATCATTGTAATATTTGAGCATCATTCCATTTCTTTATTTTCTCCTTATACAATGCCGAACTCTCATAAGCCTTTAGTCAGAAATCCTCCATCTGGTGGAGTTGTATAACCCACACCTCAGATGCTTATCCCTAATTCATATTTAATATCTTCAAAGCTCAAAAGGCCTTGTGCTCAAGCTCGACGGGTAAATAGTATGCATTTCTAAACACCAATTGGTAGGGAGACATTCCAATTGGGGTTTTGTATGCTGTTCTATAGGCCCAAATCGCTTTATCAAGTTGCCTTGCCTAATTTGTTCAACCTATAATTATCGTTTTTTCGAGTACGGCCTTGATTTCTCAATTTAAAACCTCTACCTACCACTCATTTTGGGGTGGTATGGAGTAGAAACTTATTGCTTAACCCTATACCTATCAAAAAGAGCACTAAATAACCAATTGTAAAAATACGACCCACCATCACTAATGATGGATCGAGGGGTGCCGAACCTTGTGAAGATGTGCTTTTTCAAGAATGAGGTAACACATTTTCTCTTATTAGTAGGGAGTGCAACAACTTCCACCTATTTAGAGACATAATCGACTGCCACCATTATGTATTTATTCCCAAAGAAACTCACAAAAGGACCTATGAAATCAACTCCCCATACACCAAAGAGCTCCACCTCAAGGTTAGGCTTGAGGGGCATCTCATTCCTTCTTGAAATACCACCATGCATTCGGAATTTGTGACAAGATTTAACCCATTAAATGGCATCCCTATGCATGGAAGGCTAATAAAATCCACATTGGAGAATTTTGGCGGTAGTTTGAATTCCTCAATGGTGGCCGCCGTAAGGCAAAGAGTGACAAGCCTCCAATATATCATTTATTTAAATATCCATGACACACCACCTAATAACTCCATCGGCACATTCCCAAAATAAAAATGGCTCATCCAAAATATAGTGCTTTACATCAAATAAAAACCATTTCTTTTGATGGTAACTTAGTCCCTCAGTGAGTACACCACTTGCTACATAGTTGGAAAAGTCGGCATACCATGGTGTATTATTCCCATGTTTTTCATTTTTGCATTCAAGTCATACGAGATGATCGGCCACTTGATTCTCACACCTTTTTTGGTCTTTCACCGCAAAGTTGAACTCTTGTAATAGCAAAATCCACCTAATTAGGCGTAACTTTGCTTCATTATTGGACATGAGATACTTAAGGGAGGAATTATCTATGTGCACCACTATTGTCGTGCCTAACAAATGTGCATAAAACTTTTTAAAGGCATATACAACCGCCAATAATTCGCTCGGTAATGCTGTAGTTACGTTGGGAATCATTCAAGGTTTTGCTTACATAGTAGATAGGATTAAATAGCTTATACTTGAGTTGTTCTAGCACCGTACCCAATGCAATACAACTTGAATAGCATATTATCTTGAATGGGGATGACCAATCCGGAGCCATAATAATAGGTACTGAAATGAAAAATTCCTTAAGATGTTCAAAAGCTTTCAAACATGCCTCATCAAAGTTAAATTTAGATTCTTTCTCAAGAAGTTTACACATGGGGTGAGCTATATTGGAAAATTCCTTGATGAAACATTGATAGAACCCGACATGGCCAAGAAAACTCAGAACACCTTTTATGGAAATACCCTTTCCCAATATCTTGTGGCCTAATAAAATCCCTTCTTTGACCTTGAAGTGGCACTTCTCCCAATTCAAGACAAGGTTTGTTTTCACTCACCTATCAAGCACCTTGTTCTAATGTTTGAGGCATGACTCTAAAGAGTTCCCCACTACTGGGAAGTCATCCATAAATACTTCCATAGAGTCTTCAACCATATCCATGAATATTGACAACATGCAATGTTAAAAGGTTGCCAGGGCATTACACAACCCAAATGGGATTCACTTTAATGTAAATGTACCATATAGGCAAGTAAAATTTGTCTTTTATTGGTCCTTCAGGGTGATAAAAATTTGATTGTATCCCAAGTAACTATCCAAAAAATAATATCGTCCTTTCTCGGTGAGCCTATCTAGTATCTGATCCATAAAAGACATTGGAAAATAGTCTTTCTCGGTCCATGAGTTCAATTTTAGGTAGTCCATACACACTCTCCATCTGGTGACCGGTCGGACGGGGATGAGATCATTCATTTCATTTTCAACTACCGTTATGCTACCATTTTTCAGAACACATTGTATTGGACTCACCCAAGTGCTGTTACATATAGGATATATCACTCCCACATCGATCCATTTTATGATTTCTTTCTTCACCACCTCTTGCATGGGTTGATTTAATATCCTTTGGTGTTCCACACTCGGTATATGATCTTGCTCGATTTTAATTTTGTGTGAACAAATTTCGGGATCTATTTCGATGATATACGCTATCGTCCAACTAATGGCCCAAATAAATTTTTTTACTACCAACTTCAATGCTTCTACTTGAGAGGAGTCGAGTCACTAGCAATAATGATTGGTAAAGTGTCACTCTCCCCCAATAACATATATTTGAGATGGGGTGTCAAGGGCTTCAATTCACCCTTAGGAGGTTTAAGGATGGATGGTTTTGTTGGTGGAATTTTGTGGTTTCTGAGATCAAGATCCAACTTAACCGGGTTCTTGGTGTGACTCCCAATCCAAGTTAAAGATGCTAACACCTCATCATACTCCTCCACTTTATCTCTTTCACAATTCCATAGCACCCCAACCAAAGTATCATTCAACAAGCTTACATCAATATGGTTCGATACTTCCCCATTAATAACATCAATCCCTGAGATGACTTGTAAGTTCATTGGTTATTTCATGGACTTGTATACATTGAAGGATACCTCCTCATTATTCAATTTGAACTTTATCACGCCGGATACATATCTACCAAAGCCTTCCTGGTAGCTAAAAATGTCCTTCTAAGGATAATAGGAATTTTGACATCCATTACATAATCTAAAATAACAAAGTCGGTCGGGAAGATGAACCAGTCCACTTTTAATAGAACATCATGGAAAATTCCCATGTGCTTTTTGATGGATTAATCGGCCTTGAGCAACTTCATTTTGGTGGGCTTTGGCTTTCCCAAACCAAGCTTGTGAAATATGGCATAAAGCATGAGGTTCATACTTGCTCCAAGATCCACAATACCTTTGCAAATGTGAATGCGCCAATAGTGCATGAGATTGTAAAAGCACCGGGATCCTTCTTCTTTTCCACATATGTTCTTGTCATAATGGCACTACAATGATGTGTCACTTCTATTATTTCGTCCTCCACAAGTTTCCTTTTAGATATCAAATCCTTTCTTCATAAATTTAGCATACCCCGACATGTCTTGCAACACCTCAATAAGAGGAATATTAATAGAAAGGGTACTAAATTTATCAAAAAACTTATTGAGCTTATCATGTTCTCCCTTTATCAAGGACCATTTTGGGGAAGGAGGCTGAATGGGATTCGATGGCATAGAGATAATTTGACAATCATTAACTATTGGATTTCCCATAAATATCTCACTTAACTTTGGCTCTTCATCATTGAACCTTTTTCTCTTCGACTTTGTCTCCTCCACATTTTGCATTTCTTCACTTTGCTTCTCCACGAGATACTTTAATATTTGGCCTACTTTTGGCTCTAGTTGTTAGATGACGGTGGAGTGGGATACAATTGTTTGGTGGAGCATGGAGAATTCCCTTCGCATCTCATTCACCATTTTGCCGATTCTCTCTATACTACTCAAGATCCGCACCAAAGTACCTCTTTCGATTTCCTCTTTCCTTTCATAATATACCATTCTTAGACTTTCCTGATTCCGACCTTGATTCCCATCTTGTTATTATGGGGTAATATGGAAACCCTCTGATCTCTTAGGTATCACACCTAACTTGTCATCAATCACTTCCTTCTCTACGTCTTCATATAGTTCAACTTCTTTTGTACTTGTCACACTTTCCATTTGGTCACCTAACAAATGCTCGAAAAGGAGTTTGAGGTATAACATAACCTTGACCATATTTACATCGATATCTTTCTCTTTATTTTTTTATCTTGGAACACAAAGGATGAGGAGGGATCCCCCATGGATACCTCGGCATCCTTTATGTCCCAACCCTTACATTGAATTGCCATTTGGTCCAAGACTTTTGAAGCAATCCCATATGGTAGGTTGATGAATGATCCACCGTATGGATTGTCCACTATGGACTTATTTTATTGGTACAATTCCCTATAAAATATTTGTAGAAGCATCTTCCTCGGCATCTCATGGATGGGGCATTTTAAAAGTGTTTCCTTGAATCTTCCCCAAGCATCGTACCATGGTTCTTTGCGGTATTGGTGGAAATGAACAATTTCACCCTGCAATTTCAACATCCTAGAAGGTGGAAGTATTGACTTAAGAAGGCCTCCTTGATACTTTTCCATGAAGTAATAGATCCGACAGGTAAAGATCTTAGCCATAGAACTGCCTTTCCCATGATAGAAAATGGGAAAAGGCATAATCGGATAGACTCTTGGGATATATGTGCCACATTGAACAGAGTATAGACTTTCACGAAGCCCTTTAAGTGGGCATTCGGGTCTTCATGGGATTCACCCCTGAAAAGTCCTTTTAAGTGGAGCAATTGCATCATTACACTTACAACATTAAATACTACATGCTCCCCGGTGGGGGGAATACAAATGACACTTTCATGATCTCCAGACCCAAAATAATCTGAGTTCTCATGACTCATGATGATTTGGGAATAATAATGTTGACCTAATCAAAGATCAAAAACAACAAATAAAGTAACTTACAACACTCTGAGTATTCCTAAGTAATAAGCATACCGCACAAGTGAAATCTATTCTCACTGCTCGGTAACAACACCATTTTAACACCGCTCAACTCACTTTCATGTTTGAGAGGTAAGGCAGTCGTTGTTAATAACCCAATTTGAGTTGGGGTCAAATCCATAAGGAGTGAATTATAAATTTAAAGTCCTATGGGTGCTCTAATTACTAAAAGGTTACCCAAAATTCTAATAAACATGACATGTAAAATAAAATAGGGGAAATTAGTTTGGGATTGGTTTATAATGATTTTTGATTAACAATACACAAAAATGACACTTTTGATTTAAAATCAAGATTTAAGGAGATCTTGGGATTATGTCTACCTAAAGGTAAAAGCAAATGGGTTGATGATGGTTTAACATGAAGATTCGTTGTTAACTAAAGGATAGGCTAGGTCGAAGATCAATGTGGTCAATCTTCCAATAAAACCATAATGATATCACCCATCGGCTCTTTCGAGAATCTAATAAGTGTACTATTTGTAATCACCCAAAACCTCAATCAAGCATCCCTATTTCTAGGATAATGCTCTTGACATGATTTACACTCCAATTACACTTATTTCTAAGATTGCAAAAGGTAGTAAACCATAGACTTAATTGTCCACCATTGCCTTGTCTCCCTATGACCCTCTTTTAAGGATGTTATGGGTTACTATATGCTCACCTTCATCCCTCTTTCAAAGATGAAGAAGGGTTTCTTGAGTTTGTGGTTTTCACCCATCAAACCCATTTGGAGATTTGGGGTTTTCACTCATAAATTCTAACTCATAAATTCAAGCAATAGTGGAATCCATACTCAACAACAAAAACTCATGCAAACACAACAACACCTACACACAATTTTACTTTAGTTCAACATAATCTCAAGACTAAATTACTTAGCTACTCATGAAGAAAGTAAAGAGAGATATACCATAAAGATTATCCAAAGCATTCATTCTTTACAAAATTACTAAGAAATCAAGCCTCCAAAATTAATTACACACTTGCGCTATTAGGGTTTCTTGCTTTGAATTCAGAATTGCTAATGAGGTAATCAATACACAAAGAAAAAAGGGTTTTTAGCTATATGAGGTCTGGGATTCGTCCATACAATTTTACAAAACTATCGTGGGTCATATTCCCACTGAACCACAATCGCGCTGTTTCGACCGCGACTGTGGCTATATGGCTGCGGTTGTGCTCTGCGATCGTATTACACTGGCTATCTTGACTGATCACAACTATGGCCTAAGGACCACAGTCATGGTAGGTTAGGCTGAACTACTCCAGGTCTCTAGCTGCACTCCTTTTGCTTCAATTTGATCCCTTTTTTAATCCAATCCACATATTTTCATCTTCTCTACTGCATACTTGTACAATGTGGATATTAGTGTATTAAATAACAATTATGTCACATTTAACTCTATAAAGAATGGTAGTTCATATGAATAGCTAGTGCAAATGAGTAGTAAAATCACCACTCATCAATGATTAAAATAGGTACCCCATTGATACGCCCAAATTACACCTCTCTTATGAGAGAGTAAGTGCTCATTGTCAAATATATAACCCAACTAGGTTGGGGTCAAATCCCACAGGGAATATGTTGTTCAGGTCTTTCTCTGAAAGGACAATTTCTGTTCACATTTCTGTTCACTGGTGTAGCTATATCCTCTGCACGCCTTCGATTAACTGGCCCCAATAACTCATCGTCTCCTAGGTCCTCTTCGTATGGATTAGGTTCCCGACATGGGTTATTAGTATTTTGGAGGTTTAATTGAGTATTGACCAAAGCGGCTAATCTTTTAGCTTCCTATTGGTTAGCTATCTTTCAATGAGATGAGGTTCAGGATTAAAGGGTAATAACGGTTCTCCTGAACTTCTAGTTCGTGGCATAAACAACAGTGATCCTGTAATGAACAAAAACAACAAATAAACATAAAATAAGGAAACCTGACTAACAGGCAATTAACACATAAAAACTCAATCGACAACCGTATTCCCCAGCAACGGCGCCAAAATTTGGTCCAAATTGCTACTCTCTCTTATGTCATATGCCATCCACATTCCATAGTCCCATAATGTCTTCATCTACCTCATTAATACCTGAAATCATGCTAATGACATTGGTTAGCTCAATTATATAGAAGTAGAGTAAAAACATAAAAAAACTAGGCACTTTGTTCTCTAAACATAGCTAAAATATGGATGTTATGGTGCTTAGGCGTATAAATACACCCAAGGTCACCCATACAACTTCACCGTCTCTTAGAGGTACAACCTCACATAGTCCTTAACCGAGAAGTTAGTCCTTACTGGTAAAAAGTAAGAAGACTTTGTTATCCTATCCACTTCTACTCTGGCAATTCAATTTCTTGATACAATCCTCCGAGCCTCATGTGCTCAACTTTCACTTATTGGCACACCATGCACTTGGCCACAAAACTCGCTACATCCTGCTTCAGATTGTTCCACCAATACATCTCTCTATGGTCATGATACATTTTTGTCAAACCAGGATGAACAACATAGCGTTATTCATGTGCCTCAGCCAAGACCCTCTCTCGTAAACCATCTACATTATGAACACATAATCTCCCTAGGTACCGCAAGTTACCATCACCACTAATCTCAAAGGACATCACCTTTTTCCCACCTATATTGCCCTTGATCCTCATCAAGATAGGATCTAACATTTGCTTCTCTTTGATGACTATGTCACTCCTTTCACAAACACACCACCATTCTCGGAGTTCAAGAGGCGAACTCCAAGGTTAGCCAAACGGTGAATGTCATTTACCAACTCTTGCTTCTCCTTATCCACATAAGCTAGACTCTCCATGGATAACCTGCTAAGAGCATCAGTAACCACATTAGCTTTACCTGGGTGGTAGTGAAGACTCATGTCATAGTCCTTGAGATGCTCAAGCCATATTATTTGCCTGAGGTTAAGATCTTTATGAGTAAACATATACTGTAGTAAGTTATGATCAGAAAAGATATCCACATACACCCCAAACAAATGGTGATGCCAGGTTTTCAACGTGAACACCATAGCTAAAAATTCCAATTCCTGGGTAGGATGATTTTTATTGTACACTTTCAACTGTCTAGAGGCATAGTTTATCACCTTGCCATGCTGTATCAAAATTCAACCAAGCCCCACATGAGATGCTTCTAAATAGACCACAAACCTATCCATGCCTTCAGGCAAAGTCAAGACCGGAGTAGAAGTTAGCTTATTCTTCAGCTTATAGAAACTACCCTTACAAGCATCCGAGCATAAGAACTTCACCTTCTTCTGAGTTAACTTTATCAACACTGCAGCTATAGTAAAAAAACTCTTCACAAACCTCCTATAGTAATAAGATAAACTCAAGAAGCTCTAAATATCGATTGGATTCATGAGTCTAGGCCACTTCTTAACCACTGCAACTTTCTGCGGATCCACCATGATCTATCACTAGAAATGACATGACCCAATAAAGTGATAACGTTCAACTAGAATTCACATTTAAAAAATTTGGCATGCAACTACTGCTCTTTCAGGGTTCACAACATAATGTGAAGGTAATCGGCATGATCTAAATCACTCTTAGAGTACCCAAAATATCATCTATGAATATATTGTTGAATAAATCTATAAACTGATGGAAGACCCTATTCATCAAATCCATGAATGTCACTGGGGCATTGGTCAACCCAAAGGACATAACCGAAAATTCAAAATGCCCATACCAAATATAGAAATTAGTCTTTGGGATATCCACTTCCCTAATATTTAACTGATGATATCTGAATCAAAGATCAATCTTGGAGAAAACCTTAGCACGCTGTAAATGATCAAATAAATCATCTATCCTTGGAAGAGGGTACTTGTTCTTTACCCTCACCATATTCTACTACTGGTAATCTATACATATTCAAAGGGAATAAACCTTCTTACGCATTATTAACATTGGAACACCCTATGAGGACATACTAAGACGGATGAAACCCTTGTCTAAAAGATCCTTTAGTTGCTCATTAAGCTTCTTTGACTCAGTCGGGTCAATTCTATACGGAGGAATAGAAATAGGATGAGTGTTCAGATTAAGATCAATCCCAAACTCAATATCCCTATCAGGAGGAACACTGGAAAGGTGTCAGGGAAGACCTCAGAAAATTAATTTACCACTGGGATGAAATGCAAAGAAGGACCCTTCGAGTTGGAATATTCAACTTGGACTAGATGATAGATACACCACTTAGAGATTAATCTCCGAGCTCTAAGATACAATATGAACTTTCCCTTAGGATATAGGGAACCACCCTCCCACTTAATGACCATCTCATTAAGGAATCTAAAGACAAACTTACGAGTCAGACAATCTAAAGAAACATACCACGAGTGTAACCATTCCACCCCAAGTATGACATAGATATCAATTATATCTAAGTCAAATAGATCCACCAGTCTCTCCCGACTATTCAAAGATACCACATAACCCCTATAGACTCTTTTAGCCACCAAAGAGTCACCCACCGGGGTAGAAATAGAAAAAGGGTCTGAAACTCACTGGGACCAAAACCAAAAATCATAACCATAAATGGAGTCACATAAGAGAGTGTAGACCCCATATCAAGTAAAGAATACATATCACAGGAAAAGAGTTTCAATATACCATTCATGACATTAGGTGATGCCTTGGACTCTTAGTGGGTAGTGAGAGCATTGGGACAGTTCTGACCAGTGCCGAAACTAGATGGTGCACCCTTTGGTGTCGGAGCTGATGAAGAGGCAAGTGGAACCCTATCGTCCCTGAAGCAACCTTGACCACTGGATAGTTCTTAATCATGTGCCCTAGCTGATCATAGCTGAAGAATTTATCGCTTACTTCTTTATAGTAACCCTAATAAAATCTTCCACAAAATCTGCAGGGAGGATATTATGGAGCTGATTGGGCCCCACTAGCCTAAGATTAGGAACCCTGTGAATTATAATTATAGCCACCTTAGAAATTACTGTCACCTGACGGCTTTGGGTAGGGAGTAATAGCCATCGAGTAAGACCCAAAATTGTCTCACTACTTCTTGGTCCACTTCCTACCATCACTGCAACTCTGCTATTCGCCACCACCATACTTAGAAAATCTATAATTCTTACTCTACCTCTTCCCTATCTCAGCCTGCTTCTTATTCTCTTTCTCTACCTACTGCATGTACATAACCAACCTAAAAATATCTATTCCCTTGATCAACAAGGTAGCCTTACTTTCCAATATCAAGTCTTAGGACAACCCAAAGGAGAACTTCTTTATTCTAGCCCTCATGATAGAAACCCTCTTAGGAGCATACCGAGATAATTGGTGAAATTTCAAGGCATACTCTTTGACTGATATCTTGCCTTTCTTCATATTTACAAACTTTTCCGCTTTTGCTTCCCTGAACTCCTAAGGAAATACGTAGTTCAAAAAAGCATTAGAGAAATCCTCCCACAAAGCTGACTCAACATCGTCACTCTTTGGTTAATCCCATTCTTCATACCACTAGTACACCATATTTTTCAGTTGGTAGGAGGCAAACTCCATGCCTTCTACATTTTTGGTATGCATAACACAAAAGATCTTTTCTATATCATCCAGAAAACCTCGTGGATCATCCTCAACCTTAAAAATAGTAAAGGTCAGAGGGTTTAAACTCATGAACTAGACAACCCTTGTGGCCTCAGAAGATGGAGTAAAAGAAGCACCACACTCATCTTAAGAAGCTACCAACTGTGCTAACATATGAATAGATAGACAAAACTCAACATTCATCACATCATCCAAAGGAGCTCGAAAAGGACTATAGAAAACTGGTGGAACTCATAGAGGGAAATCAGGAGACCCCTAAACCAAGTCTGGACCTTATAAGTAGAATAGGTCCCATCAACATTGTCCTCAAATAGGATAGAGGAGTTTTTATGAGTTTCAGATTGTTGAAGAGGCATGATCTGAAAAGCGAACAAATAAGAGTTAGAGGTGAATTTAGGACCTTAGAATCTACCGCTTAAAAATAGAAAAGAAGAATAAGAAACATTCCTAAATGCCTCGTAGCCTCTCCCTTATGAGTGTGGCACACTAAATACCCTTAAAAAGACTCTGTCGATACGACTTTGTTGACTCTCAATTGATTATGAACCTAGGGATCTGATACCAATTTGACATAACCCAAAATAGGGCCTAGTCATGTCGGGCATTTCAAGTCTGACCAAGATGAGAGACCGCCCCTAATACCCAATCATAATTACCCTGTACCCTATGTTGGATAAATTTCAAACATATAAAAAGATAAAGCAATAATAATGTAAGGACATTTAATAAAGTCCATAACCATTACCAACCAAATATAAGACCAAATGTCCAATCAGTGTCAACCCCAATGCCAATGCCAATACCAAGGCTGACACCAATACGGACACTACTCATGCCCATAGTAGTCTCACAAAGCCTCTAATAAAAAACAAAGAACATCTGATCGGGACATGCCCTCGACCATAGCCAAAACCAAAGTCCAAGAAACAAAAAGAATGTAAGAAAGTCCATGGCATAAAATGGAGTCTTTCAGAGTATAGAAGCTCACCACTTCTGTCTGACACAAAGCTGTCCCCAAATCAAAGTCACTGAGCAGAAGAAGTAGTTTGGCCGGTTCCTGCATTGCGTGGGAATATAAAACCTAAAGACGGTTAGTGGAATGAATGCTAGCATGTACTCAGGAAAAAGGATAAAATAATGCCATTATTTAAAACCAAAGTAAATAACCATATGCAATCACATACATACATACATATATATATATACACACACACCATGCCTGGAAAGGGAACTAATTTTAGCATGCATTTAAACTCTTTAACCTGGGTTATGTAGCTCTGCCATCATAAATCCACCCACGGGCTATATGGGTTCAACTCCCCCTGCTGAAAGGGTCCCAGTGCGTGTTAGCCGTACTAATTGGACAAAAACCCAAGATAACTAGTACATTTTCAAAAATATAAATGTGATATCAAGCACACAGTCACTAAGACCAAACCTCACATCGGTAAATATGAGTTTCCAGTTTCGGTCCCCCCCGGGACCTCCACCTTCCAAGGCTTTACTAACACTACCCCTTTTAATCCCATGTTAAAACCATTCACACATAACCAACCATTTTTCGAGGGGTGTTTTTAATTCGGCATTAACCATTGGCATTGTCATACCAAAATTAGAGCTTGCAAGTCTATCCATTTGTGTTATACCAAAGCCATTAAACCTATTTGACTCTAAACTTTCCAATTAAACCAATGCCATGTCGGCCAAGACCTTTCCAATCTATTTAAAATTAACCAAACCAATTTTTGTTCCATTACCTTTGATACAATGCAAAGATTGCAAGAATAGTTAAACTATGTGACAAAATCATTCTCATTGGCATTTCAACAAACATGTAATACCCATAATAGAAACCCAACCACCAATCATTGGAAACCTTAAGAGCTGGGTCACCTGACTTGTACCCAACTCATATGAATCAGATAATGAGTCATTATAAGAACAATGGGCTCAGTGCTTAGGAAATTTTATAGGGACAAAACTAGGGCATTTTATTCAAATTCACAAACTCTTCAGCTTTAGATTCCCTCAACTCTTGAGGAGAGAAATTATCAAGAAAAGAACCTGAAAAGTCATTCCATATTATCGGTTTAGCATCATCACCCCTTATTGCTTCACATTTCTCATACCACTGGTAAGCCGTATCTTTTAAATGATAGGAAAAAACTCTACACCTTCTAAATTCGTAGTATGCAAAACCCTAAAAATCTTCTTCATCTTATCTATAAACCATTGAAGATCCTCCTCAAACTTAGAGCCTATAAAGGTTGGGGGATTCAACCTTATAAACTGGAAAAACCAAGTGACCTCAGATGAATTAGCAATAAAACCAACATAATTAGGTCAATGAGATGCGATTCCACTAGTTAAGTAACCATATGGATAGACTAACAAAAGTTCACATCAGAGATATCTTCCTGAGGTAACTGAGCGTAAGTATCACCAAGCTAGGAATCTCGAGGAGTACTAGTAGGGATCGGTGGAACCCCACATAGAGTGGCAATATCAGGACTAGGGACCTTAGATCGGTTTTGCACTCTATAAATAGAGCGAGTTTCCTACACATCTTCCCCAGGTGGGATAGAGTTTCCAACAGAGTTTCTATGATGGTAAGATCTTTGAGGAGGCATGATCTGAAACACGAATAGGCCAGGAGTTAGAAGAGTTTTATGGAAACTAGAATCTATAGTCTGAAATAGAACACAAGAAAATAAAACATCCTAAATGCCTTGTAGCCTTCCCCTTATAAGTATGGACACTACGCACTCATAAAAGAGTCTCTACTCGACATAACTTTGTGGACAACTAGCGATTCTAAACCATGATCTAATACTAAGCATGTCATGAAATGAACCCAAGCCTAGCTATTACAGGTATCTCAAGCCCACCATGAATGAGAGACCACCCTTTTAACCTTAAATCTAGAGCACAATATTAATAATACACCAGTAGCCAACCAAATCAATGATAGATAAGTAAAACCAAAAAAATCTAAAGAGTCAAAACATGACATCAACAACTTCCCAATTTTGTCCATGAAGGTCTCTAAACTAAGAATACCAACTAAGTTGGGACAAACTATGACAAAAATGATTCTAAAGTGCTAAGATAATAAGGAAACTGATGAAATGAATGAGCCTTTTGTAAGATAGAGGCTTACCACTTCACAACAAATATATAGATATACCAAACTACCTAATGTTGCACAGAAGCAATAGAAAGGTCCCCCAAACCTAAGTCATGAAATAATGCCATGTCTAGGGATGGTCAGTAAGGCGAGCACTGGCATATACCTTAGAAAAAGGGATAAAGTAATGCCATTATAAAAATCCAGTCAAAACCATATGCACAATATCTTTTTTTATATATATATAGGATGTCGGGATAGGGACAAGATTCATGAACATAAGAGTTTAAGCCATTATCCTAAACTATATAACTCGCTCCATCCTAAAGGGCCCCATTGGATATATGGGTTCGAATCTCTCTACCGAAAGGGCCCAGTATTTATTAGCCACACTTACCAAGGAAACCAAAAAGAGGCTAAAGACATCATAGTGTTATCCATCTAAAAAATAATGTGTATCCATAGACATGATTGTATAGACACCCAACATTAGCAAACATTGTTTCCAGTGTAGGTGCCCCAGGACATACACCTTTACAGTGATCTACACAATTCCCTTTAAGCCCAATTTAAAATAGTTTGCACATAAACCAACCATTAACCCAACAAGCATTCATTAAAGCATTTACCATCATGGTATTATGATACCCATATGCTTGCAGGCGTTTTAATTATGTAAAACCAATCCATACAACTATTAAACTCCTAAGTTCTATTTAAAATCCAAAATCATGGCCACCAAGGGCATTCCGAAATCATTTTTATCCATTTATCCTTTAATACAATGCAATGGGTTCAAAACAAGTTAAATTATGCAAGTATCCATATTCAAAGTTAAGTTTACAATACGGGTTGAGGTTAATACCATTACCAAGCAAAAAGTTGATCAATTTAGGAAAAACCATGTCACCCATTCCCATCAATATCATAATGTACCAATTTAGTCCCAAAAACCATCAATAAAAGCATGACTAATCCATTTAAAACATGAGCAAATAATTCAAGTAATAACAATGAAATACCATCAATCCAATTTCAAACCCATTAATTTAAATCACATAAATATTTAATAAATTAATACCATAATGTAAAATTCAAGTTAAGGAAAGAGAAACATGTCTGAAATATATATGAATTCAAAGAGAAATAAAAGTTTGGAGCTCAAAGAATGACTTTTTTATGAAACCCTTGAATGTTCTTAACTTGAGGTTAGAGAAGATAGATAAATGTGTAATTTGATAAATTGGGGGTTTCCTGGGGTTGGGGAAATGTTTAAGACATTTTTAAAGTAAAAAGAACCAAAAAGCTCCCACCCCAAGCTGAAAATAATTAATTAGGAGAAATTAACATAGAGGCACGACACACCGCTATCGTGGAGGGTAGAATCTATGCTACACTCATATCATAGAGCTTATGTGGCATGGCATACCACTATCATGGATTCTTACTTCCACAGAGTCCCAAAATGACCCCGAACCCCTTATAAAAATTCCCAAACTTCTCCAAAATACCCTTTTAATATCCATAATCATAATTCAAATTAAAAATTGATATTATGCACTTGAGTGGGTCAAAATTAAATTCATCAAAATCTTACGGGGTCTTATAGCTTATGAGGGATTGGTTGTGTTATTGTCTCTTATTTGTGCCTTCTAGGCATATAGGGGCCAATTTAGGCTATATTTATCTTGTATTCCTTTGACTTTATTTACCTTATTATTTGTTATCTATTAAAAGGAGTATTATTTTAGGTATGTCCCTTCATCCCTGACTTATGTTTACATTTTTTCATCTTATTATACTTTTATTATGATTTAGCTTAGTCGGCTGATAATGCCTACTGAGAACCCATTGTTTTAGTAATTATACTACACATACATATTTTTTAGAGTAGATACGAGTACTAGTTACTACAATTGATGATTTATCTGACTTGTTCTCATGTTTCAGAGATAGGGTAAGCATTTAGAGTTGGAGTTGATTTTCTCTCCATACATTACTTTTCGATAGTCTTTAGTTAGCAAGACTGCATGTAAATTGGATACTATTTGTATTCTTATTCTTTTGCATTTAGTGGCTCTTGTGCCGACCTTACTTGGTTGTGGGATATTCTTTTTCTTTCTTTCTCTCCCTCCCTTATATATATATACATAAACACACACACACACACATATATATATATATATATATATATCGTTATTTTTATATTATATTGTCTAAAATCTTATTATATACTTAATTTTGGTATTTATTATACCTTTCACCAATTAGTCCATTACTTTCTATTTTGAGCTACAATTTGGCTTATCTACCGGTGGGTTAGAGTAGTACCATCATGTCTCATTAAATTGGGTGGTGATAAATTCTTATCAATGTGACTAACTTCACTGGTATTGTTGGTAGAAGAGCAAGTGCCTAGTTAAGTCCTACAGATCACAATGACAAATTCTATTTCTTATCTTCCGGAGGCTATTGGACATTCCTAAGCAAACATTATTTTCTTTCTTTATTTTTTATGTCAAATCTATTTTGGTTTCACAAATTCACATTGTTTCGGCCTTTTATAGTTGGTCAAAATGAAAGATATGACAAGTATAGTCGAGGACGCTGAGTCTATGGCTAGGGCTTTTATTAGAGGTGTAGCCGACCCAAGGGCTGAGGTAAGGCAAAATATTCATCCCTATATAAGGTTTGTGATAAAGATCCTTCACCGTATCTTTTATTGCTCATGAGATATATATTTCACCAACCCAACCATTGGTTAGGCAGAGGGAAGCCTAGGCACTATTAGGGTTTATTTCTTCTTCACTTCTTAGTGGTGCCTTGATTCTTTTATTGGGTTTGGTTAGTGGTGCACCATCTGATGGTGCTCAGTATATATATTAGATTGGTACAAATATAGGGGAGCAAATGTAGTTATGGCTTCCAGAGTTAAGGTCTTTCAAATGTAGTAGGTTCTCAACTGGTAGCAGCCCAACCAACTATATCTGTTGAGGTGCGTAAGATTTTTGATAGATTTCTAAAATTGACTCCACCTAGTTTTGTAGGGGCTCTAGGTAAGGATGCATTTAAGTTTGTGACTACTTGCAAGGATAGGCTTCATAATTTTGGCATAGGGTTAACTACACTATTTTTTAGTTAGACATGGTAGCTAGACATTGGTGGAGAGGTTATCTTGATTCCAGGCTAACTGGAGCTCCTTCTTTGACATGGACTTGCTTCTCTAAGGTTTTGTTAGAGAAGTATATCTTTTCAATTATTTGAGTGATCAGTTCTTGAGTTTGGAGTAGGGTTCTATGATTGATCTTGAGTATGGGCATAGTTCTATGAGTTAGCCATACATGCTACTACAATTTTATCGATCGAGTATGAGCTGATTTGGTGCTTTGATAAAGGGATGAGTCTTCATCTTTGTATGGATACTTATAGTTTGATGTAGCTTATAGGTTTCTATTTAAGGTTTCTTATTATGCCTAGACTATGGAGGAAATGAATCGTGAGGCCCAAGGGGGCAACAATAAAAACCATGTCACCAGAGTGGTTGAGAATTTAGAGGTAGAGGTTCCTATGGTAGGTACTCTCTATGTTAGTCTTATCAGCGGTAGGGTTAGCCTAGTATGTTTATTTATACCATATCTCAGATTGTTAGTTAGGGTCATCCCAACAGTAGTGATTACGTTAGTTAAAGTAGTGGTCGATCTTTGAGAGGCACATATTTTAGGTTTTCTAGGTGAGGTGTCTATTTTTGGTCAGCTGGACTTCTAGTCAGAGCAGAGTGCTTGGGGTATGCAATAGTTATTGGGTTATTGACTATTAATCTAGAGAGTATAATAGCATGGGATAGTTGTGCCTACAATGTAGAGTGTTCAACCTATTAGGGAAGTGCATCCCCTACTAGAGTTAGTATACTGGATCACAAGGGTGGTCCCCAAAGTTCTCAAGGAGGTCCGTAGTTAGGTAGGATAGGTGGTTGGCCAGGCACCAAACTAAGTGGCGGGCGAGGTCATTTGTATTTTGTACCTTGTAAGTCAGAGGCAGATTCTTCTGATATTGGTATTATAGGTATGATTTTAGTATATTATTGACTGACTATTTCCTTATTTGATCTGGGACCCACTTGTTCGTATATGTCTGATTATTATACATTGTAGTTAGAGTTGTCTTGGGAGTCCTTATCTATGTCATTGCATGTATCTACTCCCATGGGTGATTCTTTTGTAGTGGATTGGGTTTATAGATTATGTATTATGACCGTTTAATAGTGTTAGACATAGGATGATCATGTTTCGTTAGATATGATGGACTTTGATGTGATTTTAGGAATGGACTAGTTATCCTCTTACTATGTGGTCTTGGATTGTTTTAGCAAGACCTTTACCTTATCCATGCTTGGCATACCCTTAGTTGTGTGGCAATGTTCTATTAGTCATACATCGATAGGGATTATTTTTTATGTTCAGGCTAGGAGACTGACAGAAAGGAGTTGCAAGTCTTATCTCACTTATATTCATGATGTTAATGCAAAGAGTTCTTTGCTTTATTTTATTCCTATAGTGGATGATTTTTCTGATGTTTTCTCTACCATTCTACCTGGCCTTCCTCCTAAGTGTCTGTTTGGATGGTGGTTTCCTATGGTATGGTATGGTATAGTTACTAAGAGAACCATGTTTGTTTTGATTATTTCCTAAAAGCTATGGTATGGTATGGTTCTTTTTCATGGTTTGGTAACTATGAAATCCCCTAGTATATAGAACCACCGATTTGGTGGTATCCCATGGTTTTTTTTTTGTCAATTATGTCCTTACCTAATATTAATAAATCCTATTTTACCCTTTTACCCTATATTACTTTCAACTCTAAATACATTATATTTTTATATTTTTTTCTCACCGTTCTCCTCCGTGGGGTTCTCCTCTGTATTATTCTTTGTTCTTCCGTCTTCAATATCCTCTTCTACTCTCATTCTGTTTTTCCACGTTTGTCTTTTTAAACGTAACTGCTTATTGTTTTCTTTTTGTGTTCTTGTCCATCGAATGATCTGTTTGTCAAGAAATTGGTCAAGTGTGAAATTATGTCAAACATTCTACTATTTCTCTATTCTGATTTCAAGGTGTATTCTGTGAGCCAATCCCAAAATTCATAAGTGATTCAACTTAGGATCCCAATTCTGTGTCACTATGCCAACTTTCTTATACTACATGAATCTGTTTGAGCACATGAATGGCTGAAAGTTTATCCATAAGTTATTATCCATATTATGATTGTTTTCATACTATTTTAATTAGTACACAGTACATACGGGGGAATAAAGAAAGCATCCCATACTTCATGAAAAAGAAAGATCTAGCCTTTATGTATGATGGATTATTCCATTCGTATCAATTCTCAGTGAAGGGAGATGATGTATTCAATTTTTTGATTTCATTTTTATAGTAGATATGAATTCTTAGTTTGTAATTCTTCAACAAATTCCTGAAATAATATCAACTAAAAGTTCTACTAGATCATTCACTTGTAGCACATGATTGAATATGCAAATCAGGGAACAACTAAAACTAACAAAAATAGCCTGAAAAGAAATATGATGAAGAAACAAATAACTTAATATATTTTCAAGGTATGATTTGTGATAAATTTATTAAAAAAATTATTGATACTTTTAATTTTATAATTATTAAGGGCATTTTAGTAAATTTACCCATTACGATATAGTATCATACCATCAAACCAAATAATAAAACTGTTATTAAACAACCATGAATGATACAGTCCATCCAAACATTGTATTGTACTATACTATACAGTACCATACCATACCATACCATACTGTGCCATATATTATGAAACCATGGCAAACCACAATCCAAACAAGCTGTAAGTACAATATTAAGTATGTTATTGCCTTTGAGACAGGCACTCGACCTACTTCTATGGCACCTAACAGCATGGGTCCTATTGAGTTTAAGAAGCTGAATTCCCTGCTTAAGGAACTTTTCACTAAGGATTTTGTTATGCTGAGTGTATCACCTTGAGGTACTTCTATCTTGTTTATTAATAAGTAAGATGGTTCTATACGTATGTGTATTAACTATAAGATGCTGAATAAGGAGATAATGAAGAATAAGTATTCTATTCTTTATATTAATTATTTGTTTGACTAGATTCAGGGGAGATAATGTTCTGTAAGATTGATTTAAGATCAGGTTTCCACCAGTTGAGTATTTGGGTTGAGGACATCCTTAAGACAACCTTCAGGATTCGTTATGGTCATTATGAGTTCCTGGTAATGTCTCTTTGGTTGATCAATGCCCTAGCTGCATTCATAAATTTGATGAGTCGAGTGTTCATGCCCTATTTGTAATCTTTTATGATCATTTTTGCTGATAATTTCCTTGTGTATTGAAGGAGTAGGGAGAAGAACGAGCTATATTTGAGGATTATGCTCCAAATTTTAAGAGATCATAGACTTTATGCCAAATTCAGAGTATAGGTTTGGCTTAAGTCCATTTAATTCCTAGGACATGTGGTGCCTAAGGATAGGATTATAGTGTATCAAAAAAATATTGAGGATATTAGTTACTAGCCTAGATCTCCATCTCCAACTAAGGTTTGTGGCTTTACTGGGTTAGTAGTTTACTTCAGGCGGTTTGTTGAGGGTTTTGCTACTACTGCAGCACCGATGACTGCGTAGACTAGAAAGGAGGCTTCTTTTCAGTGGTCCAAGAAGTGTGACTCAAGTTTTCTTAAGCTTAAGGGCATTCTCACTTTAGCTCCTATTTTAACTCTTTCTATTAAGGGCGAGGGATTTACCATATATTGTGATGCTTTTGGTGTTGTTTTAGTTATGTTCTAATATAGCAGGGTTGAAGTATTGCTTATGTGTTAAGGAAGATGAATGTCCACGAGTGAAAATCCCCCACTCATGATTTGAAGTTGGCGGTGGTAGTATGTACACTTAAGATTTTGAGGCATTACATATTGTGAGACCTTATAAAATTTTAATGAATTTATTTTTGACCTTCCCGTGTGTGTCACGTTAATTTTTGACTTAAATTATGTTAAGGGATGTTAAAAGGGTATTTATGGAAAGTTTAAGAATTTTTTAAGGGATTTGAGGTTATTTTGGGACCTCGAGGCAGTGAGGGTCCATAATAGTAGCTTGCTACGAAGTATAACCTCCGCAATAAAAGTGTGGCATAGAGGCTAACATCTGTGATAGCGACATTCTACTACACTTTATAAAAATCATCCAGTTTTATATTTTACTTGGGGGTGAAGGGATTTTAGTGTTTTTACCCCTCGTATGATTTATTAAACCTTTGGTAACTCTTTTCCTTTGGTTTTCCAAGATCAAAACCATTCTTTTTCCTCTCTAACTCAAAACCCAAGAAAGTTAAAGGGTTGTACAAGGAATTCACCATCGATGCTTTGAACTTTGAATTCTCTTCAAATTGTTCTATATTTCAGTAATGTTGCTCATCCTTAACTTGTATTTTTACATTGTAGCATCTGTGTCATCAGTAATCATATATTTTAATTAATGGGTTTAAAATTAGATTGAGGGATTTTGATTTGGTATACATGAATTGCTTTCTCCATGTTTTAAATAATTTATTCATGCTTTAATTTATGGTTATGGGGACTGAATTGGTTCATTGTATTTATGGTTGGAATGGGGGACATGGGTTTCCCCAAATTGATGAATCTTTATCTTGGAATGGCATTTACCTCAATCCGCCTTGTAAATTTGATTTCGAATATGGATAATTGCATGGTTTAACTTGTCTTTTGAACCCATTCCATTGCATTAAGTGATAAATGAATGAATATGGTTTTGGATGGCCTTAGTGGCCTCGGTTTTTGATTTTAAATGGAACATGGGAGCTAGTTTGGTTTTATGGATTGGTTTGGTAAAATTATATAAGCTAGTAAACATATTGGTATGACGGTAACATATTGGTAAATGCCTTAAAGAATGACTCCTGGGTTATTGGTTGGTAATATGTGAAACTATTTTAATTTTGTGTTAAAAGGAATTGTGTAGCTCACCATGAAAGGGTAGATACCGGGGGATCAATATTACAAACCATGTTTGCCGATGCTGGGGTTCCATGTTACCGTGTTCTTAGTGGACACATGATATATATATTTTAGGAGGGCTATAGACTTTATGTATTTAGCATTTCCTTAGTTTTCCTTGATTTGTGTAGCTAACATAAATTGGGGCCCTTCCAGTAGGAGGATCTGGACCTATATAGCCCATGGGTTCCTTTGGGATGAAGCATGCTATATAGTTCAAGATAATATTTTAAACTCTCATGTTCATAGCCTAGGTCCCTATCCCTATTCAATATATATGTATATGAATATGGTGCATATGGCTTATGACTGGTTTTCATAATTACATTATGTTATCCCTATCCCCTAAGTTACTGTAATGCCCCGAGAGTACACCCTGGGTGCTAAGTAGTGCTTACGACCTTGAAGGACCACAAGCTAACCCATGACTGATATCTGTTGTGAGCACTATATAATAATCATGAAATAAATGAAGAATTTGGATTAATTGCCGTAACGTTCAAAATCTAAATACTGATAAAGTGTAACAACTGAAATAACAATCTATAAAACTGAATACTATTTGACAACTAGTATAAAAATCCTCTAACTGAAACTGTCTGAAAGTGGAGTTGATGGGACAATCCCCCAATTAACTCCCTTTACTGAAATACTGAGTCTAACGAAATATTGAAATAAAGCATATCTTCGATAGATGAGGACTCATTTCTAAATCTAGTGTTGGCTGAATCTGAATCTATCTATGCATGGTCGGGAACTGGAGCATTCAAACCTATGATATAAGACATCATAGCGCAAGAGAAAGTATGCGTCAGTATGTGGAATGTATAGATATGCTAGATGAGGTAAAGTTGAATACAAGGGTTCATATGCATGAATAATACTGACTGAATGATATAGAGTAACTGAACATGAGTGTACATGAAAACTGAAACTACTGTAACTACTGATTATGTAATACTACGCATGCACGTGAATGTATACTGTAACTGAGATTTTCTGAAAATAAGTCCTAAATTTTGATTACCGAGTTACTAATATTGATTGATTGTATCTAACAGTCCTAATTCTATAGAACTGAACTGAATTCTATACTAAGACTAAAATCCAAATCGTGGGAGGTAATCATCTAACCGACATGCCCCTTTCTAACCTAATTGGGGTCCAACCTGTAACCCCAGCTGGAAGGGTACTAATACCATACCACGAGTACTAACAACTTCTATGGATACATTCCTAATCTAGCAGGTGACCCTTCAAATCAGTCCTAAACTAGTGGGTGATCCCTAAGTATGTCAGTCCTATCTAACGGGTGACATCTCATAAACTACGCTATATATGTAGTTATGGAACTTAGGGATTGCTTCTAGGGATACAGTCCTAAATAATGGGTGTGCCCCCATCCGTAGGCTCGCTCGGTGCTGAATCCTACTCCCAACTGAAAGACACTAAACTGAGTATACTGAACTGGACTGGACTGGACTGATACTGAGATTACTAAGTTTTCCTAAGTTCTGTAACTGGCAAAGTTCTACTGAGTTCTGTAATGGACTTAGAGTGATACTGATCATGACATGACTGATACTATTCTATAACTGATACTGGCTCTAGATAAATAGCTAAATTATTGGGTATTAAATAGCCCAGGACTCGATAGCAAGAAAAGTAAAGCAAAGCATAACTTTGAATAACGTATAAATGTTCACTTGGTCATAATTCATTCAGAGAGACATTTTATCAAACACTTGTAATGTATTAACTTGTACATGAATAGAGAGCATATGTTAGCATGCTATAATGGAATTATTTCATTCTTATAGACAATTTATCAAACACATAGAAAACATAATTGGTACATTAAATCATAAACACTTAGGGTTGACATGATTACAACAATCAACTTGTTCATTAAAGGGCTTATCATGAATATCATGTAGTTCACCACATATTAGGATTAATTTTTTGAACTGGTAATCTAGATCATAGATTAAAATCAAAATAACATCATAATACCTTAATTACTTTGTAAATTCAAGAGTTTATCAAGATAATCAAATATTCTTCACACTTGCTATTCAATTTCAAGAAAAACATGCACTTAAATCATGGATTGAGACCCAACTAATATCATGAACATGAATTCAATATAATTCAAAAATGGAAATCATAAATACACAATCTTTGTACTTCGAAAAAGGATTCTTCAACTTTATGGATGGAAGGGACCCATGAATGATCATCTGACATACCTTAATTTGCGAGTTTTCTTGGAGTTCTTAGAGATATTCTTGGGATTAATCTTGATTTCTTGAACTAGGGGTTTTGCCTCTTGAGAGAGAATGATTTTGTTCTTTAGAGAACGTGAGGAAAAGTAACATAATAGGGTATTTAGGGTATAATTTCATTTTAAAGGCTGATATGCGTCATGGCAAAAGTCTAAGTTGCCCTTGGGATTTAAAATCCCTTAAATGGATTCAAGATTAAAGCCTCAATGAGACGCAGTGACTAGGTCATCGCTATATCCATAATGGCAGGGTGGAATCGCGGTGACTCACTCGTTCATGACAATTGTCAATTTGAGCCTCACCACAATGCAGGGAAATAGTGGTGAGCTACTAAAATTTGACAAATGCCGAAATGGCCTTCAGCGCAAAGAGATGGAGGACTCATCGCAATAATTACTACGATGCGGCCTAATCGCGGTGAGCCACTATATTTATATAAACTTTTCCTAACATTTAGCTGAACTTTTCTAAGTCGGGGACCCCTTATCAAGCTTTAACGGACTGACCTAAGCTTAGGATATTTTGGGGTCTTACAATATCTCCCCCTTGGGAACATTTGTCCTCAAATGAGACTAAATAAGATGGGAGAAATGATAAATTGAGAGTACATATTGGACATGCACAACTGAAGCATAACTGCATGACTGAAACTATAGATATCCTGAGTTTTCCATACTGTACATGTATATCTGAATGCATGAATACATGATGAAGCTACTCGATAAGATGGGTTTGTATACTGAACACACATATGTGATACATGTGTACATGACTGAAAATAATTCATGAATGCATGACTAAATATGCAATGGTAACTGATATCAAGTTTATAATTATATCTTGAACATGGAAATAGGTAAAGCCATAGAAGACTGTTCTCCTAAGCTGAGAGTACTGATGAACCTGAGATCATTCACTAAACATGAATGTATGGGAATGGGAGAGCACAAATGATTGTAAAACATGATAAGTGGACTGAATATCATGAACAAAACTGATTTCTTAAATACATTCTATGACATAGGAATGGTCATACTACTGAGATTGGAATGAGAAAGTCAACTTATGGGTACTTATTCCTCCTAACTGGATCTTTCTACGTGAAGAGATATTGAAAGGTTTAGGACATAAAAGATCGGGTTTTATAGTGTATCTCCCTCTTGGGACACTATGTCCTTCGATGAATGTTGACTTAACTGAGATACTAAGGAATAGCTGAGATGATGCACGGGGCACCTACGAACTAAATCATGACTAAATATCTGGGATCTAAAACTGAGGTATGATGCATGAACTAGGCTGAACTCATAAATAATAGGATGCTCTATGTTGGAATGGTCATATTCATGAAACTTTGTACAGTACAACTAGATGGAAAGATGGGAAACGATATAAACTTGCCCGCTTGACTGCTAAACTAAACTGAATTCTTAGCTTTACAAACTAACTCAGGATAAAAACTTACTCTTGACTGGAGCATTCCTTTGATAGTTTTTATCTAAGGTTCTAATGAATTTAGGGAGCAAGGAATCTTGGCATGAATTGAATAAAACATCCGAGTAAAATTGCAACTTGGCTGAAATTCTGTAACATAAGGAAAGGCCTACGAAACTTCATCTAAGATAGAGTTACTAATCCTTATGAATTGCAACTACAAACTTTAAAGATTAGACATATTCATTAAATACTCTCTCAACAATACACTCTACCTTAGTACGACACTTCACCTGAGACTACTGAAAATATTTATATAGGTGCTGAGCTCGAAGGCTAAAACATACTAACTTATCTAATTATATAAATGGCTGATAGCTAAATACTGGAAATGTAATACTGAACTGTACTTAGTATGAATAACTGGAATGAATTTTCCCACTAAGTTCAAGCCTATTGAAATTTTTGAGATATATTTAGCCATTTATACATCAACATGACAATCAAGCCTATCATCATAACTACAAACTTGAGTAAAGCAAGCATGTAATAATCTTTTTTCCCAACTAAGCAACTGCTTATCACTACATCCTTTCATTCGAAGAGTTCACAAAAAAGTTAAAACATGAGGACCTAAAACATGAATAGACACTATACTGAATTCGACACTTATTGAGGCCCGAGGAATAGAATATCAAATTCATGAATTTATCAAGAGGTCTAAGATGAGGCTATATATGGCATTATCAAAATTTAGATGATCTTTAGGAGCATGGCTTGAGTCATGGAAACTAAGCATACTATAAAGCATAACATGTGTATATGAGTCATAAGCTGAATGACCTGAGATAGGAGTTTCTGCATTCATGGGACATGATTTGTAACACTGAGTGAACTGGAACTCCATATACTAAGAACTGGAACCATACATGATTTTTGTTAATATGCACGAGCATGAGCTATGATCATGGGGCTGACATGTAATGCAAGAGTAGATATCATTATAGCTGAAGTATAAAACTTTCCATTAAGGTAAAGATGGATTGGGCATCATCCCATCTTACTGCTTTCCTAATCTAAAAGTCGATCTTGGTTACTAGTTCTACCATCTACCCTTTGGCTTAAAGCTATTATTCTAACATTGTGAACCACTTAATCAACAAATCTAAACTAAATTGTCACCACTTTACTCCAGAGACTGGGGGAGACACTAAGAAGAGCCCTACTAATATTTTGGGTCAACATCAAAGTTGTCAGCTATATAGGGTTTACAAAGGAAGAGAAGCCTCAAAATATTACTAAGTATAGACTTAAAGATGAAAGACTCATATCATACCCATAACTATATTAGGAGAACTTCCCTGATCATGGTGAGACTGGAGTGCATAAAATCTATTCTGCCATTGACTACTAGTGGTACTGGAAGTGGAACCCTGCTGATTTAGGTGACCATATTGAGCTAAATGATGACTGTGCTTACTTCATGGACTAGCCTTTGGATATTCTCGAACTCTGTGACCTGACTCGTCATATCTAAAAAACAAATCACTACCCGCTCCACATACTCCCTTATGGTTCTTACCATAAGTAGATTAGTACGAACACCCTTCCTACAACCTTGTGACTTAGAGCCTGGTGCTTCATCTTGACTGACATTCTTAGACATAGATACTGGTGCCTAGATTGAAAGTGGAACTGGTGCTAACACTCTCTGATGGAACTGGGAGCGGTTACTACCCCTTGATCTTGGCGTAGAGTTATTTGTTCTAGCCCTCTTATTCTTCCTACGCTCCCCTCTCTTATTCTGCTGAGTGCAAGTCAAAAGCCTAGACAGGACAATAGTCTGCAAATTGCTCTGAGCAAGTACTGAATAAGCTAAGGTAGTGAAAGCAGTTCTAAATTCAGCGTGAGAGACATGCTCATGTAGGGGATCTTCCTGAACAGGCGGAGGAGCTGACTGGTCTTCATTATTCCTTCCATTAGCTTTTTTGGGAGGCATGTTCTTAAATCATAAGGAAGAGACGAATTAGACTGAGAGTTTAACTTGAGCTCATGTTCACTTGCACAAAGAATACTGAAAGAAGCAAAACTTTTCCTAAAATATCTCATAGCCTCCAGTCCATAAGTGTGGCGCGCTATACATCCATAAACAAGACTCTACTCGATGTGGCTTTCAGACTCCCTAGGAATCTATTGAACCTTAGGCTCTAATAGCAGGTTTTTAACACCTCGGGAGTACACCCTGGGCGCCACATGGTGCGTACGACCCTGAAGGACCACAAGCTAACCCATGACTGATATATGCTATGAGCGTTATATAATAATCATAAAATAAATGCAGAATTTGGATGAATTGACATAAGATTCAAAATTGAAAAACTGATAAAGTGTAACAACTGAAATAACAATCTATAAAATAGAATACTATCTGATAACTAGTCTGAAAATCCTCTAACTGAAACTGTGTGAAAGTGGAGTTGATGGGCCAATCTCCTAATTAACTCCCTCTACTAAAATAAAGAAATAAAGCATATCCTTAATAGATGACGACTCACTTCTAAATCTAGTGCTGGCTAAATTTGAATCTGTCTATGCATAGTTAGGAATTGGAGCGTCCGAACCTATGTATAAAATATCATAGTACAAGAGAAAGTATGCGTCAGTACATGGAATATACTGGTATGCTAGATGAGGAAAGGCTGAATGCAAGGGTTCATATGTATGAACAATACTGACTGAATGATATAGATTAACTAAACTTGAGAGTACATGAAAGTTAAAACTACTATAACTACTGAGTATGCAATATTGCAATGTACGTGAATATATACCGTAACTGAGCTTTTCTGAAGCTAAATACTGAATTCTGATAATTGAGTTACTGATACTGATTGACTGTATCTAACAATCTCGATTCTATAGAACGGCACTAAATTCTTTACTAAGATTGAATCCAAAACTGTGGGAGGTAATCATCTAATCGACATTCCCTTTTCTAATCTAATTGGGGTCCAACCTGTAACCCCAACTGGAAGGGTGCTAAAACTATTCTACAGGTACTAAAAACTATAGTGGAGTCAATTCTAAGCTAAATGTTGACCCTTGAGATCAGTCCTAAACTAACAAATGATACCTGAATATGTCAGTCCTATCTAATGGGTGACATCTCATAACCTATGCTGGCTACGTAGTTCTTGAACTTAGGGATTACCTGTAGGGACCCAGTCCTAACTAATGGGTGTGCCCCCATCCCTAGGCTTGCTCGGTGCTGAATCTTACTCCCAATTGAAAGACACTGAACTGAGTATACTGAAATGGACTGGACTAATGCTAAGATTACTGAGTTTTCATAAGTTCTGTAACTAACTGAGTTCTACTGAATTCCAAAACAGACTAAGATTACTATGGATCGTGACATGACTGATACTATTCTATGACTTATAATGGCTCTAGATAAACAACTAAATTATTCGGTATTAAATACCCCCAGGATTCGATAGCATGAAAAGTAAAGCAAAGCATAACTTTGAATAACATATAAATATTCACTTGGTCATAATTCATTCATATAGATATTTCATCAAACACTTTTAATGCATTAACTTGTACATGAATGGAGAACACATGTTAGCATGCTATGATGGCATTATTTCATTCTCATAGACAATTTATCAAACACATAGAAAGTATAATTGGTACATTAAATCATAAACACTTAGGGTTGACATAATTACAACAATCAACTCGCTCATTAAAGAGCTTATTATGAATATCATGTAGTTCAACACATATTGGTATTGTGATACCCATATGCTTGCAAGATGTTCTAATTATGCCAAACCAATTCATATGACCATTAGACTCCTAAGTTCTATTTAAAATCAAAAATCATGGCCACCAAGGGCATTCCCAAACCATTTTTATCCATTTATCCTTTAATACAATGCAATGGGTTCAAAATAAGTTAAATTATGCAAATATCCGTATTCAAAGTTAATTTTACAATACGGGTTGAGGTTAATACCATTACCAAGAAAAAAGTTGATCAATTTAGGGAAAACCATGTCACCCATTCCCATCAATATCATAATGTACCAATTTAGTCCCAAAAACTATCAATAAAAGCATGAATAATCCATTTAAAATTCAAGTAATAACAATGAAATACCCTCAAACCAATTTCAAACCCATTAATTTAAATCACATAAATATTTAATAAATCAATGCCATAATATAAAATTCAATTTAAGGAAAGAGAAACATGCCTAGAATATATATGAATTCAAAGAGAAATCAAAGTTTGGAGCTCGAAGAATGATTTTTTTATGAAACCCTTGAATGTTCTTAACTTGAGGTTAGAGAAGAGAGAGAAATGTGTAATTTGATGAATTGGGGGTTTCCTGGGGTTGGGGAAATGTTTACGACATTTTTAAAGTAAAAAGGACCAAAAAGCTCCCACCCCAAGTTAAAAATAATTAATTAGGAGAAATTAACATAGAGCCAACGCACACCGCTATTATGGAGGGTAGAATCTATGCCACACTCCTATCATAGAGCTTAGATGGCATGGCATACCACTATCGCGGAGTCTCACTTCCACAGAGTCCCAAAATGACCCCGAACCCCTTCTAAAAAATCCCAAACTTCTCCAAAATACCCTTTTAATATCCAAAATCATAAAAATTAAATTCATCAAAATTTTACGGGGTCTTATAGCTTATGAGGGATTGGTTAGGTTATTGTCTCTTATTTGTGCCTTCTAGGCATGTGGGGGCCAATTTAGGCTATAGTTAGCTTGTATTCCTTTGACTTTATTTTCCTTATTATTTGTTATCTATTAAAAGGAGTATTATTTTAGGTATGTTCCTTCATCCCTGACTTATATTTACATTTTTTCATCTTATTATTCTTTTATTATGATTTAGCTTAGTCGGCCGATAATGCCTACTGAGCACCCATTGTTTTAGTAATTATACTACCCTTATACATATTTTTTTAGAGTAGATACGAGTACTGGTTACTATAATTGATGCTTTATCTGACTTGTTCTCATGTTTTAGAGATAGGGTGAGCATTTAGAGTTAGAGTTGATTTTCTCTCCATACATTACTTTTTGATAGTCTTTAGTTATCAAGACTGCATGTAAATTGGATACTATTTGTATTCTTATTCTTTTGCATTTAGTGGCTTTTGTGCCAACCTTACCTGGTTGTGGGATATTCTTTTTCTTTCTTCCTCTCCCTCCCTTATATATATATATACACATAAACACACACACACACACACACATATATATATACATATTGTTATTTTTATATTATATTGTCTAAAATCTTATTATATACTTAATTTTGGTATTTATTATACCTTTCACCAATTAGTCCATTACTTTCTATTTTGAGCTACAATTTGGCTTATCTACTGGTGGGTTAGAGTAGTACCATCATGTCTCATTAAATTGGGTGGTGATAAATTTTTATCAATGTGACTAACTTCATTGGTATTGTTGGTACAAGAGCAAATGCCTAGTTAAGTCCTACAGATCAAAATGACAAATTTTATTTCTTATCTTCCGGAGGCTATTGGACATTCCTAAGCAAACTTTATTTTCTTTCTTAATTTTTTGTGTCAAATCTATTTTGGTTTCACAAATTCACATTGTTTTAGCCTTTTATAGTTGGTCAAGATGCAAGATATGACAAGTATAGTCGAGGATGCTGAGTCCATGGCTAGGGCTTCTATTAGAGGTGTAGCCGACCTAAGGGCTGAGGTAAGGTAAAATATCCATCCCTATATAAGGTTTGTGATAAAGAGCCTTCACCATATCTTTTATTGTTTATGAGATATAGATTTCACCAACCCAACCATTGGTCAAGCAGAGGAAAGCCTAGGCACTATTAGGGTTTATTTCTTTTTCACTTCTTAGTGGTGCCTTGATTCTTTTATTGGGTTTGGTTAGTGGTACACCATCTGATGGTGCTCAGTATATAGATTATAGTGATATAAATGTGAGGGAGCAGATGTAGTTGTGGCTCCCAAAGTTAAGGTCTTTCAAATGTAGTAGTTTCTCAACTGGTAGCAGCCCAACCAACTACATCCGTTGAGGTGCATAAGATTTTTGATAGATTTCTAAGTGACTCCACCTAGGTTTGTAGGGGCTCTAGGTAAGGATGCATTTAAGTTCGTGACTACCTACAAGGATAGGCTTCATAATTTTGGCATAGGGTTGACTACACTATTTTTTAGTTAGACATGATAGCTAGACATTGGTGGAGAGGTTATCTTGATTCCAGGCTAATTGGAGCTCCTTCTTTGACATGGACTTACTTCTCTGAGGTTTTTTTTAGAGAAGTATATATTTTCAAGTATTTGAGAGATCAGTTCTCGAGTTTGGAGTAAGGTTCTATGATCGATCTTGAGTATGGGCATGGTTATATAAGTTATCCATACATGGTACTACAATTAAAGGGATAAGACTTCATCTTTGTATGGATACTTATAGTTTGATGTAGCTTATAGGTTTTTATTTAAGGTTTCTTATTACGCCTAGACTATGGAGGAAATGCATTGTGAGGCCCAAGGAGACAATGATAAAAACCATGTCACCAAAGTGGTTGAGAATTTAGAGGTAGAGGTTCCTACGGTAGGTACTCTCTATGTTAGTCTTATCAGTGGTAGGGTTAGCCTATTATGGTTATTTATACCATATCTCAGATTGTTGATTAAGGTCATCCCAACAATAGTGATTACCTTAGTTAAAGTAGTGGTCGGTCTTTGAGAGGCATATATTTTAGGTTTTCTAGGTGAGGTGTCTATTTTTGGTCATCTGGACTTCTAGTCAGAGTAGAGTGCCTGGGGTATGCAACAATTATTGGGTTATTAACTATTAATCTAGAGAGTATAATAGCATGAGATAGTTGTGCCTGCAGTGTAGAGTGTTCAACCTATTAGGGAAGTGCATCCCCCCACTAGAGTTAGTATAATTGATCACAAGGGTGGTCCCCAAGGTTCTCAAAAAGGTCCTTAGTTAGGTTGGATAGGTGGTTGGCCAGGCACCAAACTAGGTGGCGAGCGAGGTCATTTGTATTTTATACCTGGTAGGTCAGAGGAAGATTCTTTTGATGTTGGTATTATAGGTATCATTTTAGTATATTATTGGCTGACTATTTCTTTATTTGATTTGGGATCCACTTGTTCATATATGTCTGATTATTATACATTGTAGTTAGAGTTGTCTTGGGAGTCCTTATCTATGCCATTACATGTATCTAATCCTGTGGGTGATTCTTTTGTAGTGGATTGGGTTTATAGATCATGTATTATGACCGTTTAATAGTGTTAGACATAGGATGATCATGTTGCATTAGATATGATGGACTTTGATGTGATTTTGGGAATGGACTAGTTATCCTCTTACTATGTGGTCTTGGATTATTTTAGCAAGACCTTTACCTTATCCATGCTTGGCATACCCTTAGTTTTGTGGCAATGTTCTATTAGTCATACATCGATAGGGATCATTTTTTAGGTTCGGGCAAGGAGATTGATCGAAAGAGGTTGCAAGTCTTATCTCACTTATATTCATGATGTTAATGCAAAGAGTTCTTTGCTTGATTTTATTCCTATTGTCGATGATTTTTCTGATGTTTTTCTACCAGTCTACCTGGCCTTTCTCCTAAGTGTCTGTTTCGATGGTGGTTTCCTATGGTATGGTATGGTATGGTTACTAAGAGAACTATGTTTGTTTTGATTGTTTCTTAAAATCTATGGTATGGTATGGTTCTTTTTCATGGTTTGGTAACCATTAAATCCCCTACTATATAGAACCACCGATTTGGTGGTATCCCATGGTTTTCTTTTTTTTTTTTTTCAATTATGTCCTTACCTAATATTAATAAATCCTATTTTACCCTTTTACCCTATATTACTTTCAACTCTAAATACATTATATTTTTATATTTTTTGCTCACCGTTCTCCTCCGTGGGGTTCTCCTCTGTATTCTTCTTTGTTCTCACGTCTTCAGTATCCTCTTCTACTCTCATTCTCTTTTTCCACATTTGTCTTTTGAAACGTAATTGATTATTGTTTTTTTTGTGTTCTTGTCCATCGAATGATTTATTTGTCCAGAATTAGTCAAGTATGAAATTATGTCAGACATTCTACTATTTCTCTATTCTGATTTCAAGTCGTATTCTGTGAGCCAATCCCGAAATTCATAAGTGATTCAACTTAGGATCCCAATTTTGTGTCACTATGCCAACTTTATTGGACTACATGAACCTGTTTGAGCACATGAATGGCTGAAAGTTCATCCATAAGTTATTATCCATATTATGATTGTTTTCATACTATTTTAATTAGTACACAGTACATACGGAGGAATAAAGAAAGCATCCCATACTACATGAAAAAGAAAGATCTAGCCTTTATGCATGATGCATTATTCCATTCATATCAATTCTCAGTGAAGGGAGATGATGTATTCAATTTTTTGATTTCATTTTTATAGTAGATGTGCATTCTTAGTTTGTAATTCTTCAATAAGTTCCTGAAACAATATCAACTAAAAGTCCTACTAGATCATTCACTGGTAGCACATGATTGAATATGCAAATCAGGGAACAACTAAAACTAACAAAAATAGCCTGAAGAAAAAAAATATGATGAAGAAACAAATAACTTAATATATTTACAAGGTATGCTTTGTAATAAATTTATTAAAAAAAATTATTGATACATTTAAAATTTATAATTTTTAAGGACATTTTAGTAAATTTACCCATTACGATACAGTACCATACCATCAAACCAAATAATAAAACTGTTATTAAACAACCATGAATGGTACAGTCCATCCAAACATTATATTGACCTATACTATACAGTATCATACCATACCATACTATAATATATATTATGAAACCATGGCAAACCACAATCCAAACAAGCTGTAAGTACAATATTAAGTATGTTATTGCCTTTGAGCCGGGCACTCGACTTACTTCTATGGCACCTTACACCATGGCTCCTATTGAGTTTAAGAAGCTAAATTATCAGCTTAAGGAACTTATGACTAAGGGTTTTGCTATGCTTAGTGTATCACCTTGAGGTACTTCTATCTTGTTTATTAATAAGTAAGATGGTTCTATACGTATGTGTATTAACTATAAGACGCTGAATAAGGCTATAATAAAGAATAAGTATCCTATTCTTCATATTAATTATTTGTTTGATTAGATTTAGGGTAGATAGTGTTCTGTAAGATTGATTTGAGATTAGGTTTCCATCAGTTGAGTATTTGGGTTGAGCACACCCTTAAGACAACCTTCAGGATTCGTTATGGTCATTATGAGTTCCTGGTAATGTCTTTTTGGTTGATCAATACCCTAGCCACATTGATGAATTTGATGAGTCGAGTGTTCATGCCCTATTTGTAATCTTTTATGATCATTTTTGCTGATGATTTCCTTCTGTATTGGACGAGTAGGGAGAAAAACGAGCTATATTTGAGGATTATGCTCTAGACTTTAAGAGGTAATAGACTTTATGCCAAATTCAGAGTATAGGTTTGGCTTAAGTCCATTTAATTCCTAGGACATGTGGTGCCTAAGGATGGGATTATAGTGTATCAAAAAAAGATTGAGGCTATTAGTTACTAGCCTAGATCTCCATCTTCAACTAAGGTTTGTGGCTTTACTGGGTTAGTAGGTTACTTCAGGAAGTTTGTTGAGGGTTTTGCTACTATTGCAGCACCGATGACTAGGTAGACTAGAAAGGAGGCTTCTTTTCAGTAGTCCAAGAAGTGTGACTCAAGTTTTCTTTAGCTTAAGGGCATTCTCACTTTAGCTCCTATTTTGACTCTTTCTATTGAGGGCGAGGGATCTACCATATATTGTGATGCTTTTTGGTATTGTTTCAGTTGTGTTCTAATATAGTATGGTTGAGGTATTGCTTATGTGTTGAGGAAGCTGAATGTCCACGAGTGAAACTCCCCCACTCATGATTTGGAGTTGGTGGTGGTAGTATGTACACTTAAGGTTTTGAGGCATTACTTATTTTGAGACCTCATAAAATTTTAATGAATTTATTTTAGACCTTCCCATATGTGTAACGTTAATTTTTGACATAAATTATGTTAAGGGATGTTAACAGGGTGTTTATGGAAGGTTTAAGAATTTTGGAAGGGATTTGAGGTCATTTTGGGACCTCGAGATAGTGAGGGTCCATGATAGTAACGTGGTACGAAGGATAACCACCACAATAAAAGTGTGGCATAGAGGCTACCATCTGCGATAGCGACGTTCTACTCCACTTTATAAAAATCATCCAGTTTTATTTTTCACTTGGGAGTGAGGGGATTTTAGTGTTTTTACCCCTTGTATGACTTATAACATTTGGCGACTCTTTTCCTTTGGTTTTCCAAGATCAAAACCATTCTTTTTCCTCTCTAACTCAAAACCCAAGAAAGTTAAAAGGTTGTACAAGGAATTCACCATCGAAGCTTTGAACTTTGAATTCTCTTCAAATTGTTCTATATTTCAGTAATGTTGCTCATCCCTAACTTGTATTTTTACATTGTAGCATCTGTGTCATCAGTATTCATATATTTTAATTAATGGGTTTGAAATTAGATTGAGGGATTTTGATTCGGTATACATGAATTGCTTTCCCCATGTTTTAAATAATTTATTCATGCTTTAATTTATGGTTCTGGGGACTGCATTGGTGCATTGTATTAATGGTTGGAATGGGGGACATGGGTTTCCCCAAATTGATGAATCTTTATCTTGGAATGGCATTTACCTCAATCCACCTTGTAAATTTGATTTCGAATACGGATAATTGCATGGTTTAACTTGTCTTTTGAACCCATTCCATTGCATTAAGTGATAAATGAATGAATATGGTTTTGGATGGCCTTGGTGGCCTTGGTTTTTTATTTTAAATGGAACTTGGGAGCTAGTTTGGTTAGATGGATTGGTTTGGTAAAATTATATAAGCTTGTAAACATATTGGTATAACGGTAACATATTGGTAAATGCCTTAAAGAATGACTCCTGGGTTACTGGTTGGTATATGTAAAACTATTTTAATTTTGTGTTAAAAAGAATTGTGTAGCTCACCATGAAAGGGTAGATACCGGGGGATCAATATTACAAACCATGTTTGCTGATGTTGGGGTTCCATGTTACCGTGTTCTTGGTGCACACATGATATATATATTTTAGGAGGGCTATAGACTTTGTGTCTTTAGCATTCCCTTAGTTTTCCTCGATTCGTGTAGCTAACATACAATAGGGCCCTTCCAGTAGGAGTTACTGGACCCATATAGCCCATGGGTTCCTTTGGGATGAAGCAAGCTATATAGTTCAAGATAATATTTTAAACTCTCATGTTCATAGCCCTGGTCCCTATCCCGATAATCTATATATATGTATATGAATATGGTGCATATGGCTTATGACTGGATTTTCATAATTACATTATGTTATCCCTATCCCTTAAGTTACTGTAATGCCCCGAGAGTACACCCTGGGTGCAATATAGTGCTTACGACCCTGAAGGACCACAAGCTAACCCATGACTGATATCTGCTGTGAGCACTATATAATAATCACGAAATAAATAAAGAATTTGGATTAATTACCATAAGGTTCAAAATCTAAATACTATATTAGGAGAACTTCCCTGATCATGGTGAGACTGGAGTGCATAAAATCTATTCTGGCATTCACTACTAGTGGTACTGGAAGTGGTACCCTGCTGATTTGGGCAACCATACTGAGCTAAAGGATGACTGTGCTTACTTCGTGGACTAGCCTTTGGACATTCTCGAACTCTGTGACCTGACTCTCCATATTTAAAATACATATCACTACCCGCTCCACACACTCCCTTATGGTTCTTAACATAAGTAGATTAGTACGAACACCCTTCCTACGACCTTGTGACTTAGAGCCTGGTGCTTTATCTTGACTGACATTCTTAGACATAGATACTGGTGCCTAGAATTAAAGCAAAACTGGTGCTAAGACTCTCTGATGGAACTGGGAGCGGTTACTACCCCTTGATCTTAGCGTAGAGTTATTTGTTCTAGCCCTTTTATTCTTCCTACGCTCCCCTCCCTTATTCTGCTGAGTGAAAGTCAAAAGTTAGACAGGACAATAGTCTGCAAATTGCTCTGAGCAAGTACTGAATAAGCTAAGGTAGTGAACGTAGTTCTAAATTCAGCGTGAGAGACATGCTCATGTAGGGGATCTTCCTGAACAGGCGGAGGAGTTGACTGGTCTTCATTACTCCTTCCATTAGCTTTTTTTGGGAGGTATGTTCTTGTAGCATTAGGAAGAGACAAATTAGACTGAGAGTTTAACTTGAGCTCATGTTAACTCGCACAACATGAATACTGAAAGAAGCAAAACTTTTCCTAAAATATCTCATAGCCTCCAGTCCATAAGTGTGGCGCGCTACACACCCATAAACAAGACTCTACTCGATGCGGCTTTTAGACTCCCTAGGACTCTATTGAAACTTAGGCTGTAATAGCAGGTTTTTAACACCTCGAGAGTACACCCTGGGCGCCACATGGTGCTTACGACCCTGAAGGACCACAAGCTAACCCATGACTGATATATGCTATGAGCGTTATATAATAATCATAAGATAAATGCAGAATTTGGATTAATTGACATAAGATTCAAAATCTAAAAACTGATAAAGTGTAACAACTGAAATAACAATCTATAAAATAGAATACTATCTGATAACTAGTTTGAAAATCCTCTAACTGAAACTGTGTGAAAGTGGAGTTGATGGGCCAATCTCCTAATTAACTCCCTCTACTAAAATAAAGAAATAAAGCATATCCTCAATAGATGAGGACTCACTTCTAAATCTAGTGCTGGCTAAATCTGAATCTGTCTATGCATAGTTAGGAATTGGAGTGTCCGAACCTATGTATAAAATATCATAGTACAAGAGAAAGTATGTGTCAGTACATGGAATGTACTGGTATGCTAGATGAGGTAAGGCTGAATGCAAGGGTTCATATGTATGAACAATACTGACTGAATGATATAGATTAACTGAACATGAGAGTACATAAAAGCTAAAACTACTGTAACTACTGAGTATGCAATATTGCAATGTACGTGAATATATACTGTAACTGAGCTTTTCTGAAGCTAAATACTGAATTCTGATAATTGAGTTATTGATACTGATTGACTGTATCTAACAGTATCGATTCTATAGAACGGCACTAAAATCTTTACTAAGATTGAATCCAAAACTGTGGGAGGTAATCATCTAATCGACATGCCCTTTTCTAATCTAATTGGGGTCCAACCTGTAACCCCAACTGGAAGGGTGCTAAAACTATTCTACAGGTACTAAAAACTATAGTGGAGTCAATTCTAAGCTAAATGTTGACCCCTGAGATCAGTCCTAAACTAGCAGATGATCCCTGAATATACCAGTCCTATCTAATGGGTGACATCTCATAACCTATGCTGGCTACGTAGTTCTTGAACTTAGGGATTACCTGTAGGGACCCAGTCCTAACTAATGGGTGTGCCCCCATCCCTAGGCTTGCTCGGTGCTGAATCTTACTCCC